>NC_064853.1:12606162-12746162 GCF_024139225.1 Suncus etruscus
TCTTCTTCTTCTTCTTCTTCTTCTTCTTCTTCTTCTTCTTCTTCTTCTTCTTCTTCTTCTTCTTCTTCTTCTTCTTCTTCTTCTTCTTCTTCTTCTTCAGGGGATCACACCCGGCGACGCTCAGAGGTTACTCCTGGCTTTGCTCTGAGAAATTACTCCTGGCAGGTTCTGGGGACCATGTGGGATGCCAGGAATCAAACCCGGGTCTGTCCTGGGTCAGCCGTGTGCAAGGCAAATGCCATACCACTGTGATATTGCTCAGACATCAACTTCCTTAACAAACTTTAATATGTAATACTTAATATGGTTGCCATTATATCCATGGCATTTGTTTTCTAACTGGAAGAATATACCTGTGGAAACTGTTAGCCATTCTCCTATTCTCTCCTTTCCCAATCTCCACTTATAATGGCATCATATTGCATTTGTCTTTTTCTGTCTACCTTATTTCCCTTAACATAATGTCCTCAAAATCTAGACCTTTCACAAATGCCAAGATTTCCATGATTTTTAATGTCTAAATAATATTCTACATGGGCTTATCACATAGTTTTTTTTTCATTTATTCATCAGACAGATTTAGCCTTTTCCATATCTTGAAATTACTGAATCATATAATAGTTATTTTTATTTTTTGAGCACCCTCCAAACTTTTTCTACAGTGGATAAATTTACACTACCACCAGCAATGCACCAAAGTTCTTTTTTGCACACTCTTGTCAATATTGTTTGCCTCCATCTTCCTTTTCTAGCTACTGTTCTTTCAAGAAATGAGATTGCTGGGGCAGTAGAATAATCTATCAATTAAGAGTAACAATCTTTTTCATTTGGCCACTATACAATTTTGAACATAAATCCTTTTAAGAAGTAAGATCACAAGAAACTCAAAATTAATGGCAAGTTTTGTTTTAGCTATTTTTTAATCTCAAATTCAATATCAAATGAATTTGTAAATCCTTTTTAGCTGCCAACTTAATAGTAAGAAGTAAACCAGTTTTACTGGCAAACTTCCATTTATCTAAGGGAACACAATGGTCTTGAAGATTTTAGCTCTGAAAACACATGTCTTTGCTATTGTTAGACCCATCACCAAGAAGGTGCCAGAATTTCCCAGGTGCACTATTTACATTCCTCTTCAAAATAGGCATTTGTGTCTGGACCCCTGACTAAATTGTAGGCTACCTTAAAAGCAGGAAATATTTTCTCTCTCAATTTAGCTAGTCCCTAGAGTAATCTGACACTATCATTAGTAGTCAATAAATACTCTTATGCTATTGAATGCTTTTATTCATGCCCAAGGCCCAAGTGTTTTTTTCTACAAAGCAATTTATGAATGCCAGGCACCAGATGCTTCAACTGTGCCAAGTATTATGATTAGATATTGATGATATGCAGATAAAAAATGTTCCAAACAAAAGCATCAGATGTGTATTGTTTCTCTAAATTTCAAATGAAAAGGTAAAGCTAGGGGAAAAAATAAGCCTCACTACCTGAAACTTGAATAAAAAAGAGAATGATCAGCCATTCTTCTGAGCTTTATAAGGCAACTTGTTATCTATCAGAATTGTCTATAATTATTTTATTCCCACTTATGTCACATTCCAGGCAAGTAATGTTCAATTTCACTAAGCAAACATATGTAGAGAGGTGACATTTATAGAATAATTATATTTAACAAAAAAATTAAATCATAGCTTCAAAAACTATATCATTAGCCTTAAATATATATTGGAATGGTATTTGGTTATAAAATTTTTATTTCCGAATGTAAGAGGTGAGGGAATAAGACTTGGGTATATATACATATATATTCTGTCTTTCAACATCTACTGATTCAAAAATAACTAAAGTGACTGAATTCATGTATCTTGTTATGGATTCTAGTATTGTTTTTCAAATGAGAAAACTCAGGCCCAAGTGAAGAATCCCATATATGAGTCCCATATATTTCTCAAATTTTTTTTAATTCCCAACGTGTAGTACCTCTTATGGTCCCCAGTCAATTTAGTTTTGGACATTTTTATGGGCTTTTATTATTGTTGCCTTAGAAAAGGAAAGACAAGGCTTTCAATATAAGATTTAGAGTATCTACCACCAAAGTCACGAGAGATTAAAAATCAACAAGTGAATCTTAAAAGCTCTATTATAAGGATTTTTGAATATTTCTAGTGTGGAAGAAGTTGGGCTTTCTTAGTCTTACTCAGCACCTAAATATAATTTCAACATTGCCAGTTCCTTTTATAATCCTACAATGTACTCAAAAGTCTTCAGAATGCATCAGTAGTTGCTTATGACATATAAGATCCTTTAATAAATGGCCTCCATCTTTGTCCTCATGCAGGACTTATTTATCTTTAAAAATTGGGGGGGGGTTGTTGGGCTATACCCGGCAGTGCTCAGGAGATCATAGGGGTTCTGGATCAAACCTGGGTCTGCTATGTGCAAGGCAAATGCCCTCCCCACTGTGCTATCACTCTGGGCTCATTATATAAAAAATGTTTATTGAATCACTATAAAGTACAAATTTGCTCATATTCAGTCATGTAATGTTCACTTTCCCTCGCCTGCCTCTATATCAAACTCCTCTATTATCTCTCCTCTCTTTTTCTCTCTGTCTTTTACTCCCTCACATCTCTCTCCCTCTACCACTATTTTTCTACTCGTTCTCTCTCTTTTCCTCTTAGGTGCTGTGGTTTGAAATAGTGTATATCACTTTATCACCTTTCAGGCCCCAGTTTTTGTCCAGAATGATCATTTCCAAATCCAATTGTCATAGTGGTACTTTTTCTGCCCTAACTATACTCCCCTGCTATTTGTAGCAAGCTTCCTACCATGAACTGGTTCTTCCAGCTCTGTCTTTATTATCTTTGGCTATTAGTACCATACTATCCTTTTTTTCATATTCCACAAATGAGTGTGATCATTCTATGTCTATCCCTCTCCCTCTGACTCATTTTGCTCAGCACAATATTCTCCATACCCATCCATGTATAAGCAAATTTCATGACTCTATTTTTCCTAACAGCTATATTTCATTCCATTGTGTAAATAAGGCAAAGTTTCTTTATCCATTCCTCTGTTCTCAGGCCACTTGGGTTGTTTCAGATTCTAGCTATTGTGAATAGTACTGCCATGAACACAGGAGTACACATTTCTACATTGTGTTTTTAGGTTTCTTTGAGTATGTTCCTACAAGGTACTGATGGTCAAATGAAAGTCCAATTTCCAGCTTTTAGAAATTGTTTTCCAAAAAGCTAGACCAGTTGACCTTCCCTCCAGCAGTGAATGAGGGCTCCTTTCTCTCTGCATCTGTGCCAGCACTAGTTGCTCTTGTTTTTGTTTGTTTGTTTTTTGATATGTGCCTGTCTCTGTCTACCTGTTATTTTATACAATACTTCTCTATTTTACACAATAAAGAGATTATTTCATTTTACTGAGCACACATAGAATGATAGGTACTCTGTTAAACAAGTCTAATCAATGTGGTCAGACTAAATAAACTGATTCCTGTCTTTCTAGAACTTAACACTCCAGCAAAACTCAACAGATAGCTGCTGAATGAAATGACATACATGTCATGGCTGCTTACGTGTTTCTAAACATGAATTTTCAAAACTCTCACCTCTACAATGATCCAGTTTCAATTTATCTTTCACAACCAGCCTTATCCCATGTTCCTATGCTTTGTAGTCTCATCCACACAAATCTTAAAAATAAATTAAAATGTTTATTACCCCTGTTCTACTTAACAGATCACCTTTCTGGATTTTTTATTTTGCCTACAGCACAGTTCTCCTACTAACCAAGATATAATGCACACCACAACCACCTACTTTCATGAGTCTATTTCATCATTTCAGCCTATTTATTCCTTTACTTGTGTTTCTACCTCTCCAACAGAAACACTTCTGACCCTGCAATAATATAACAACCAATAGTAGAGAACTCCCCTCTCTCCCACCATCCTTACCTCTGCTTATCTAATCATTACTTCTCATTTGTCTATGGTTACAACAATTTTTTTAACCTTCCCTTTCTAACAATTTATTCCAATTTTAGTTTTGGAGGGCATTTCTGCTCATTTGTTCATGTTTCATAATCCCTAATATAGTCCCTAATCTCAAGGAGTTCAGTTTCACTTAACCCTAGTCTATGTGTCAACTTTCATTTTTGTTGATCCTTGATATAAACCCTGGGCTCATGTCATCCAGAGGAGGTGCTTTGTTACGAGCAGGCTCTTGGTCAAGGTCATTGACCAGAAAGTTGCTTCCTTTTTGCCCATCTTCACTGATCAAATGTTGTTATAACCATGGTTCCACATCTTTTTTTGCTTGTTTTGGGTTTTGGTGGGTCACACCTGGCAGCACTCAGGGGTACTCCTGGCTCTACTCTCAGAAATTGCTCCTGGCAGGCTCAGGGGAGCATGTGGGATGCTGGGATTCGAACCACCAACCTTCTGCATGCAAGGCAAATACCTTATCTCCATGCTATCTCTTTGGCCCCATAGTTCAGATCTAAACAAAACCTCTTTTCTTATTCCTTTACTCCCTTGCCCAGAGATGACAGAAAATTCTCTTTATTCAGACCTGCATGGCACTTCATAGTGAAATGAGGCACACATATTTTGTTCTTTTCTGTTGTAGCTATTGGTGTATTTTGTTCTTCCCTTTTACTGGAGACTAGCAAGTTAAATTATGAGTCAACTTAAAAGTGATTCTTCTTGTTTTCTTTTATGCACACTTTTTTCCTATTTAAATTGAAATGCTTGATCATGACACAAAAACAATTTGTGTTTATGTTTATTTCCTATTCCACAACATCTGGTCTTTCTTAACATTCACATACCATATGCTAATTACTAGTGTACCTTAATGCCGATAATATAGGCAGTGTTCAATAAATGTCTTACAATAACAGATAAGTATAACACCTTTAAAATGTTTCTTTGATAGATGAGCTAGAAATAATAATCTCTTTTGCTTTTAGTTAGTAAAGTCTTAAATATAGTGTCTCTCTAATTTTTCATGGTGCAGGATTCATCTCCATGACTACATTGCAATAAAATATTATGTTGATTGGGTCTTCCTAATTGGATAATAGTTTCTTGAAGAATTATATTGGTGTCTTCATTATTCCCCTTGGTTAAAGCAGTTCAGAATATGTAATGATTAATAATAAATGTTCATTAGCGACTTGATAAGCTAACTATTGATCTGGGTAGAAAACATAAAACCTCAAGTAGAATTTTTCTTGTTCAAGAACATGCCAAAAGGGCTTTGTGTTTTTATCATACTTTAGTTTGTGCAGTGTCAAAGTCAAGTATCATGTATGCAAGATATGTGCTTTGCCACTGAACCACAGTCCAGCTCTATAAATCATATTTTTATTTTGCATATTATGCTAATGGATTAAGAATTTAGGGATATTTAGACTAAAATATAAACTTGGAGTTAAAGAAAGTAAGTTCCTGAGAATCTATTAAAGTTGGGATCCTCTTCCAAAATACATAATTGTATGTATGTTTATATATATATCATATACATCTTAAATATCTATAGACTATTTAAGTCAGTCAAGTCTGTCCTTAAAATAATCTTCAGATTGAAAACATTTCTGTAACCCTTACTTTAAAGATAGAGAAAATTCAAGCTACTCTCCTCACATTATAAACCTACTAAACCTCCAGACAGTTACTCTTTCCACTGTATGCATTAAAACACATAGAAATGTTTAGTGTTATTTAAACTCTAAGAACAATATTTCTATTTCAATATTATTTTAAAATTTGCATACTGGCATGTTCAAAAGCAGTTACATTTATGTTATTTTATACTGACAAAATGCCTGAGAAGTTCAAGAAGTGCAAGACCCAACATAATTATTCCAAAATTTTAGTATTTTACTCTTGCACTAAATACTGAATTCAATGCAATGTACAGGTATTGACTGCTTTTTCTGTGTTGAGCTCTGGGCTTAAGTGCTAAAAGTACAGAGATGAATAATGCATGTAAAAGAACAAAGCCAGATATTTCATCTGTCTCTAGAGAGAAAGGGTATGTCTAAATCATTAAGGGTCTAGCATAAGGCCTGATAACTAATGATCACTTATTTAAAAGATTATTAGAGGTGGTACATGCTTTTTTGGTGAAGTTGGGCTCAACCCAGCAGGGCTCAGGGTTTACTCCTGGCTCCCTACTCAAGGATCATTCCTGATGTGGTTGGGAAATTATATAGGATATTAAGGATCAAACCCATGTAAAAGGCAAGTGTCCCCCCTACCTTCTGTACTATTTTTCAGTTCCTGTTGTAGTAGATGCTTTTAAAGAGTAAAAAATAACTGGGGAATCTTTTGTTTATTTTTGCTGTATTTTGCTAGATTGAATCAATAGTCTATTGCTTTTTTAGGAATAAAAAAAGATTATGATGATAATGAAAGGTGCTAAAGATAAACCAACTAAACTTGAAGGAGTAATATTAGCTATCCCTTTTTTTAAAACAGGGTAATTAAACTCTGTGTTTTAATGTTTAGGACTCATGGCTTACTATCCTGTTAATAGTAGAATTTTACACATAACACATTACAGAACAACAGTGTCCTCAGCTCTCTCTCTCTCTCTCTCTCTCTCTCTCTCTCTCTCTCTCTCTCTCTCTCTCTCTCTCTCTCTCTCTCTCTCTCTCTCAGACACACACACACACACACCACTGTTAGCTTCCTAGTTACTGAAGACCAGTTCTCAATTTTTGTTTTCTTTGGACATTTGATCTTTCTTTATTGTGTTTCTTAATTCAATAACCTAAGGAAATCATTGTGTATGAAACTTAAACAAAAAATGTTTTTCTTTATAAAACATTCTTTTACATAAATTATTTTAATGTAAGTTACAATGAATATGACTTTTTGTCCTAATCTATATTCACTTTATATACGAGTCTCTATATTCAGTCTATATATGAGAAATTTACATTTATGGATACTTTTTTCTATTATAAATGGTACTTTCCATAGCACTAAATATATCTAACATTTTTAGCTAGGTATTTAAACTACTTAACAAGTTTATTGTATTAGCTGAGGAATACTATATCTAACCAAACTAATAAACTGAGTTTAAAGAACAACAGAGTTTTTTGTTTGTTGTTTTTTTTTTTTTTTTTTTTTTTTGGTTTTGGGGCCACACCCAGTGACGCTCAGGGGTTACTCCTGGCTGTGTGCTCAGAAGTCGCTCCTGGCTTGGGGGACCATATGGGACGTCAGGGGTTCGAACCGTGGTCCTAGGCTAGCGCTGGCAAGGCAGACACCTTACCTCTGGCGCCATCACTCTGGCCCCTGAACAACAGAGTTTTAAGAACTTCTACTAAGTTCAATAATCATCTCCTTTTATATATCATAATTCATACATATACTTTCTTTACTTTATTTCCATCCTCTATATCTAAAATCAACAGGAAAAATGTATTCACCTAACCCTAAATATCTAATTTTAGAAGGCTAATGGTTAAAAATATTGGGATTTTGGAGCAAAGATTTTAATTTTAGCTGTGAGAATTACACCCAATCTCAAAAGATGGAGCAAAAATCAGTACCTAACATACCTACTCACAGATACTAGTTACAATTAGTTTTCAGGAATAAATTGCAGTCTCTATAACCACCTTTTAAAGTTTATTATCTGACACAAAGAAATCATTGAAAAAAAATCCAATAGCTTCAAGATCTATTTAGTTCCACACCAAACTTTGCTTCTATTTATCATTGTAATGACAATAAAGTAAGAGATTATAAAACAATCAAAATGATAAACATTCACGGATCTTTCCCAAATACACAAGAAATATAAGACTTTTCTGCCATTTTCTTTGAACAAAAAATACTAAAGAAATGCAATTAACAGAACCTGGTATTATCAAATTATCCTCCACAGCTAGATCAATCACCAGAACTATCTGCTCCCGCAATACGGGAATAAAAACAAAATGCAGCCATTTACACCAAGAAGAAAGAATCAGCGGGACCAAAATGTATGTTGTACAAACAAAATGATTTTTAAATTAGACATCTTCTTAAACTCCCAAGTGGCTGCTTTGGCTTTCATCTTGACATAATCTCTTGCATTACCTTCCACTCACAAGAGCCCATTGAATTCTTTCCTATTGTGTCCTTTTTCATGATCTAGAATACCAAATTGCAAATGATTGGTGAATTACCTTACCTACTTAAAATAAGAACAAGGTGAAGCTTTAGGAACTTTAAAACAATTTCATATAAGGGTTTCATTACTAGAGTTGTAGCTCTAGTTTGAATAGAGGAAGGAATCAAATGGATAAGAATACTTCACAGAATTGTGTATATTTCATGTAGCTATGAAATCCAAAGGACAAGTATTTTATTTTCATGTTGATATTTTGTATTCATGGCAGGGTTGGAGATAAGACACCATAAAATGGCTTTAAAGTGATTATAAATAATACACTATAAAGAAGACACTATATTAGATTCAAAACAACACATTCCACAAGAATGCTGATCCCACATTGAACATTTGCACAATATACATTTTGACCCATTGATTCTTTCTTCTTGGTGTTAATGGTGAAGATTTTTCCCCTTCTCTGCATGAGCAGAACTCTGGTTCAAAGCCATGATTTTCCCTGGTCAATATTCCTGAAATTGTTCAATTTAAATGTATAGTATAAGCACTCTTTTGTTATGGAAATGGGTGCTTTATATGGTCTACTAAGAAAACTGCTTTGTGGGGCCAGGAAGGTGGCGCTAGAGGTAAGGTGTCTGCCTTGCAAGCGCTAGCATAGGACTGACCGCGGTTCAATCCCCCAGGGTCCTATATGGACCCTCCAAGCCAGGGGCAATTTCTGAGCGTATAGCCAGGAGTAACCCCTGAGCATCAAACAGGTGTGGACCAAAAACCAAAAAAAAAGAAAAAAAGAAAACTGCTTTGTTCTTTATTTACATATAACTAGGTCACCACCACAGTAGTATAATGACAAGTAACCAGTGCTGACTGGTATATACATCTTAGAAAAGTGTGCCGTGAACATTTAGCAATTGATCTCTTCAGTATTATGAGTGAATTTTGGGCTAGAGAGATAGTACTTAGAGATAGTACAAGGTAGGGCACTTGCTTTGCAGATGATTGAACTAGGTCACGATACTTGGTCCCTCATGTCCTGTCAGATGTAAACTTGAGTACAGAGCCAATAAGCTTTGAGTACCACTGGGAGTGGCCCCAAAACAAACTAAAAATTATGAGCAAGTTCTACTCATAAAATGGAAGTTTTAAAAAAAAAAACCTTTTGGAGTTCTGAAATTCTCTAAAAGAAATAACATGTGTGGTTTGTTTCAAAATTCATGAAGATTCTTAAACAGGATAGGGGAATAGCCAGCATACATGCCATGTAATCAGTTCCTATTCATGACAGGACACTCACACACATGCACATGCATGCATATATGCTTATATATACACCTCTGTGCATGAGGATGCTTCTCATTGATGCCTGTCTCCCTGTATTGTATGACCCACAAGTGATGTTATGAATATCTAAATCTATATAACAAATAAACATTTCTGCCTACAAATCTACTCACACTACTAGGCACAAAAGAAGACAAATATTCTTTAAGAATGTGTGTATGAAGGGGTCGGAGCTGTGGTGCAGTGGTAGGGTGTTTGCCTTGCATGCGGCTGACCTAGGACGGACCACATTTTGATCCCCCAGCATCCCATATGTTCCCCCCAAGCCAGGAGCGATTTCTGAGCACATAGCCAGGAGTAACACCTGAGTGTCACTGGGTGTGGCCCAAAAACAAACAAACAAAAAAAAGAATGTAGATGAAAAGGAATTACTTTGAGTCCTCTCTTTGGCCCTTGGCAATATAAAGGTTCCCCACACCAAAGAAAACAACATCTTTTATAAGAGAGAACCCAGAATGAATATCTTAGCCAGAGCAATAGAACAATAGGCAAGCACTTGCCTTGCATACAGCCAACCTGGGTTCTATCCCCAGTACCAATATGGCCCCCAGAGTCTTGCAAAATGATCCCTGAATTGAGTCAAGTATGGGTTCTGGGGCTGGAACAGTGGCTCAAGTGGTAGGGCTTCTGCCTTGCACGTGGCTGACCTATGATGGTCCTGGGTTCGATCCCCCAGTGTCCCATATTGTCCCCCAAGCCAGGAGTGATTTCTAAGTGCATAGCCAGGAATAACTCCTTAGTGTCACTGGGTGTGGCCCAAAAAGTAAGAATGGGTCCTGAACACCACCAGATGTAGCAAAAAACAGATGACAACAATAACCAAAAAAAAGGCAAAAACAGAGAATGATTAAACAAGTACATTCCTTTGCTTCTACAAAGCCCCAAATATCCCTGTTATAGTTGTCTTTAGGCACCATTGTTTGAAGTATACAGTTAGGTCTGGGGAAGGTAAAGTGTTCTCCAGGGTAAGAAACAAGTCTTGTGACTAAGAACTGTTCCCCAAGAGAATAAATAGTTATAATTTTCCTCTGATGTTTGACAAATCAATATGGGCTACAGCATACCTATGCCTCTCAAACATGTTGTGAGATGGCCCCCTCAAAAGCTGTGATCCCATGGAGATGACCCATTTTCAGGGTATGACGGTTCTCCCTATGTCAGCCAGTACAACTGGAGTAGTGTTTGGTTTCTCGGTAATTTCCTACAATGTTGGTTTCTCCTTTAAGTTGGGAGACAATTACCACCATCACATGAATTCTCAATAAGATTTATGATTCAGTCTGAAAAAAAATAAAATGCACAGACTACTGTAATCTTTGAATCACAAGATCATATAGAGAAAGAGACAGGAAGGAACAATAGAGAAAAAATAAAAGCTGTGAGTGAATGGGGGAATTCATGTTACTACATGCAAGCACAGAGGAGAATGATAAGTCTTAGGGATCTTCCTGTTCAGTTGTATTATATTGAAGGGAATCAAATGAGGCCCAGAGAGACTGAGTGTAAAATACACAACCAACAAACAGCATAGGTCAGTCTCTGTTAGATGAGCAATCCAATCTGTATTGCATGGAGAAAATGAATCTAGCAATAGCTAAAAAATACAAGAACCAGCCAATGAGGTTTTCCCCATGATGGAAAGTTAGAAAGATGTTCAGTATGGAAGGACATCAGGACACTGGGTCATGGCACGTAAGGAGTGAGCTGAAGAGTGCAGAATCTATCTAAACAGGGTAGCATTTGTCTAAAGGAGTCTTTCTGCCTTGTGTTCATATGAATCTGGGGTTAGCAGAAACATCAGAAATGGAGATTTTGTGAGGGTGGAAATCTCTTGCTACTTATTTAACTGTTGGCAAATGATATGAGGAATTTTACTCCCACACAGACTGTTGGTATCTGCAATCCAGACATTGGTCACAGATTGCCTGCTCCTGAATTTAGCCTCCGGTAGTCCAACTGTCACCCACTTATTTTTAAACACAGACAAACGGGTCATAAGGTACGATGTCTAGAGACTGCATTAGAATATGTATAAAATATAAATAATAAATTTTTTATTAAATTAAATAATAAATTGTATAAAATAAAAATATCCACCTGGTGGTTTAGACTGCCCCAGGCACCGTCTTTCTTTTTTTTTTATTATCTTTATTTAAACACTGTGATTACAAATATGATTGTAGTTGTATGATTTCAGTCATGTAAAGAGGCATTGTATTTCTAACCCCATAGGCGAATGGGTCTGATGAAGCAGGGTAGCAGCAGAGAAATAATCCAAGTAGTCAGAAAAAATATTCATTGGAGTTAGGTCTCTATGCCATGTGCTGCCTGTACCATGTGCTTTATCTCTGCCATGTGCTCGTTCTGCTAAACCTGGAGGGAAAATTTCTAGTAATACAGGTGGGCCTTTACACATCAAAACAAGAGGCTAGGGAGAAAGAAAGCTGAGGGAAGGGTTTGCATTACATTGTATGACAAACTCAATCATGAACAACTTTGTAACTGTGAGAAAAAAAACTTTATTATAAATATCCCGGTAAACCACGCTGTTTAAATAAAGTAATTTTTAAAAATCTAAAAAAATTAAAACAAGATTATCAACCAAGTTAGGTTGTGACTGGTCTTTATTTTCCCTTACTCAGTTTCTCTACTGGGTGCCAATTGGACTTCTATTCTCTGGACGGACACACATTACTATTCATAGCCTGATTTTTTTCCTTTAGCTTTGCTAAGGTCCAATTTTGAAGGCAATTTCTCACTTAGGATACTATCTTTTTGTACCTTCCATCTTCCTCCAAGTCAGCATAGATGCCTGAAAATGCATTAAATGCTACCAGGCACAAAAAGATATCAAGGGCCCTTACAGAGTTTGTGAATAAGTGGAAAGGGAGACGCTTTGGAAATATGGCAGTGAATTCCCCTATTTCAACTAAATGGTGTTAGTTGCCATTTGCTCGGTACTGACTGTGTAAAATGGTCAAGGCAGACACAGAAAAAAATGGGCCCTCGGCGATTCCAGCTGTGTCTAAATCTACTGGCTTGTAGCTCTTGTTTTTTCATGTTTCATTTCAAATTCCTGTGGAGGGTCATATAGTACAGATTTAAGGCACAAGTCTTGTGTGCAGCCATCCCCAGTTTGATTCCACAGTAACCTCATGATCCCCCACCCCAATCACCACTAGAGTGGCATGCCTAATTCCTGGCAGCAAAATACATATTAAGGGATAAAGAACTAAAAGAACAGGGTCAATTAAAAAAAAATGGACATAGTAATGTGCTGCTAAAAGTTTGACCAGCAGTTTTGCAGGGAAAAGACTCTGGTTTGTATCATGTGATGTTTTCTATGGTATTTATACCCTTACCATGGCTTCTTTCAAGCTACCAGTAGGAGATCTCTGAACCTGAAGTAGATAAGATAATCAGTAATATACCAGTAGATGTTTCCACTATTAGGTTGATAAAGACCAGTAACCCTAACAGCACAAATAATAGTAAAATGTAGCAAGGTCAGGTGAAAGTCAAGATTTTTGAGTATTAACTTACTTGGCTATAAATCTATGCATTGTTAAGTTTATGTTTAAATATTTCCTTTTATTTTTATTTTAAAAGATCAATTTTATAATGTAATTATGAATGCCATTTTGTTTTACAACTTGCTCCAAAAAGTCTTGGGGGAAAAAGAATACAATTTGGTTCTCTTGGCCTATCACCAGCTGGCAACAATGCATTATTATATTGATGGATGCAAAGAGAGACAGATTGGCAGCCTAGATAATAGGAAGACAGATGAAGAGATATATAGACAGATGAAAGATGGATGATCACTAATATGAAATCATAATTTCCACACAAAAAATAAGGAGGTAAGGTGAAAGAATAAGGAAGGAAGTTATCCATCAGAAGATGCTTTGAGACTTAGAAATGATCAGACAACTGAATACATTGTTCTACTATTGACCTGCTTGGTAAACTCATCAATATTAAATTAAAATTAAATATTAAATTAAAACACATTAATATTGCCTGTAAAAGCAACTCCCTAGTCTAGTACCCTTTTCATCTGTGAGTATTTCTGACTCAGAAGTACAGCCTTTTGTTGACCTAAAATCTGCAGGTGTGGTTTGTAAAATCTTGCTCAAATGGTGTTTGTTTGCTTTTAAGTTGCTTTGTTAAGTATTAGGAGTCCTATAAATGTGTCCAAGGATCTCAAAGCCTTCAAATTCTACCAATTCATTCAAGGAAATGAAAGAGGACTTCAAAAGAATTCCAAATTGGGCAGTGTCAGTAACTGCACAATTTCTCTCTTTGGCTAATAGAAATCTATAAAGTTTGCATTTGAGAAAATATTGATATCATTGAAACCTAGTTTAAAAGCTCGTCTGTAATTCTCTGTTTCATATGTTTGCACATTGTTGTAGTGAAAATAGCATGATTTAACTAAGGACAGGAAATAAATCTTCCCCCAAAGTCTAAATAATTTATCATCACCAATCTTAATCTCCCACTTAGGCAAATGTGTTCCAAGTCCCAGTGACCTTGTTCGCATTTTCTCCCCTCAAAATGCCACAGCTAATAGCAGGCTACAAGGACCTTCCTGGAAGACCTGGAGAGGAGTCCTTGCAAAGCTCAAAAAGCTAAACTTTTACTAGGGCTAAGGGAAATCCTGAACTGCACTGCTCCCTTTGCTCTTGATTCCCTTTTGCAATGAAGAAAATACACCTTTCCACTTCTCTGAATTTTGAATCTTAGCACTTTTAAAACTGTGATCTGAGTCTACAAGGAATTTTCCTGGAACTTAAAATTAATACTATTCTGTTGTTATCTTAAACTTAAACTTTCAGGAAATGCACATATTACAAAATTAGGTTCAGTGGAAAGAAACAATGCCCAAAGACCTAGAACTAAGTTCATTTGGGGATTTTCAAGTCCAACCAAAGTAAGTAGTGCGTGAAGCCTGAGAAATCGTTGTGAATTAAAAAATAATTCTCTCTGCTAGACAAACGTGATCCATTTTGTCAGGGAGAGACTGATTTTATTTTCAGAGCTTATATTTCCAGGCTGGAATAAAAAGTATCATCCATAGTATTCAATAGAAAGAAAAAAAAGTTGAAATGCTAGAATATTTTTCATGTTAAATACTGTCATGTTTTGCCTATTTGAGCAAAGCAGGGGGCTTCGGTCACACTCGAGGGTACACAGAGACTATCCTAGTGACTCTTTGATTAGGAATGGTCCCAGAAATACACATCAGGGACCCATATGTGGTGCTGGTGATGAAACTGGGATCAGCAAAGAAAGTGTCTTAACCCCTGTACTGTTTCTCTGGACTGTTTTACCTTTTACTTGCTTTTCTGAATGATGGAAGCTTCCTGGCTACAAATTCCATAGTAATCCTCTAATATAGGTTTGGTAAACTATAGCACATAGACAGAATGAATTTATTCCTCATTTTTGTATGACCCATGAATTTGGATCTGTTCTCATATTTATAAATATTATAAAAATAAAAACAAATGTAAAACACAATAGTTTCTATATTCTGCCTGCAAAGTCTAAATTACGCAGTAATTATTTACTCTCCAGACCTTTAGAAAAAGTCTCCCTGCCCACCTCTTGGGATTAAAAGTCCCATGTTCACTAGATATCTTTGGCTCAAGATTCCATGAATTTTCATCATTATCAGTAAGAAATTTCATACTGGGCCCGGAGAGATAACACAGTGGTGTTTGCCTTGCAAGCACCGATCCAGGACCTAAGGTGGTTGGTTCAAATCCCAGTGTCCCATATGGTCCCCCATGCCTGCCAGGAGCTATTTCTGAGCAGACAGCCAGGAGTAACCCCTGAGCACCGCTGGGTGTGGCCGCCCCCAAAAAAGAAATTTCATACTAATATAGCATGGATCAAAAAATAAATAAAAGCTTATGTTACCAAGATTTCTCAAGAAAATATAATAAGCATATCATAAGCATAAGCAAATCATATGCATCCTAAGAATGGATGCATATACTTATATCTAAGCGGCAACATTTTCAAAGTAAAAGGTCTCACAAATTTCCAGGAAAGCTGGGCCTTGAAAAAGAAAGTTGACCTAGAGATAAAGAATTTATGAAAATTCCCCAAAGGGACAAAATGAGCCATTCCTAAGTACAGCATCCATGTCTTTCATGTAAATCAGCTTAGCCTTTTTTACATCTTGACACTATGTAATATATGATAAAAATTTAATATGATTCACATTTTCATAATGATGATCTTATCATCTCTGTAAGAGTATGTGCCACCAGTGCCAGAAAGATGTAGTGTCTAAAGGAGATGGAGGAGGAGAGAGGGGGGCATTGGTGGTGGAAAGGTTGCACTGATGAAGAGGGGTGTTCTATTTATGACTGAAACCCAACTGCAATCATGCTTGTAATTATGACACGTAAATAAATATTTTATATAAAAATACCTTAAAAAAAAGAAAGGGGATGAGTAAGAAATTGTTCAAAACTCTCAGAAAGAGAAAAAGAAGAGAGTATATTGAAGTTCATTTCAGGACAAATAACAAAATACAGAGTGATTGCAGAAATTAGATGATAGATGGGATGGATGTTTTCCAAAAGCTTGAATGAATGATTCAATATGTGACTGTATCAGGATATGTTCAATTTCAAATAATAGAAAACCCAATAACAATAAGCAATGAAGCATTGACTGTCTACTCAGGTGGCACAGGTGGCACTTCCTGGGCTCATTCTGTTTCTCACTAGGATCACCATGAACCAGCCAAGCTTCTACTCAAGCTCCAGACCTCAGTGAGTTGGCTCTTTGCCTCTGTAGTTTCCAGATGACTGCTGCAACCTCACTTAGCACCATCTCTCCAATCCCCAAGAAAGAAGAAAAGGGAAACAACAATGTCAATGACCTCTTCTCACATATCTACCCCTTGCACTGGGCAGGCAAATCATCTTCCTCAATGGTCCTCTGGAGTCTTTCTCTTAAGGCTCTTTCACCAGAACAGGAGATAAGTAAATATTTAACTTTTTAACTTCTGGTATAAAGGGACTAGAGATAAAAAAAGAGAAAGGGGTACAAAATGCTTTAGGATCTCCAGCCACTTGGGACTACCACTAATCTATCTAAATAATATTGCAGAATCAAATGGAATAAAACAGAAAATTTTCCTTTCCTCGGTATGAGTGATAGTTTGAGTTTAATGGGCTTTGGGGATCTCACACACACTAGCCATTTTAACAATCTGCTTTATCACCTGGGAGCCTGATTTAAGTGGGTTTCTGAAAGCGAGAGCTCCATATAACCCAGAAAGTGATATAACTCAGACCCCAAGGAAAAGCAACTGAGCCAGTCAGCTCAACAGCACAGAAAACTGTAAGATGAAAATTTAAAATGCCAAGTACGGTTCTACACAAGCAAAATTTACTGTTGTGTGAATTGGATAAATATGAAGAGTATGTATATATATATATTTCTATGATGTAATCTCAAAATAATTTTGGAACATTACTGTAGAAAAAATTTTAAGTAAATGAAAAATTTGTAAGTAATATAAGAAATGTACATAAGAAATGTAAGAAATGGAGAGATAGTAAGCAAGTAGGGTGCTTGCCTTACATGCAGCCGACCCAGGTTTGATCCCAACACCCCAGATGGTCTCCCTAATACCATAAGGAGAGATTCCTGAGAACAGAGTCAAAAGTAAGGTCTGTACACAGTCAATGTAACCCCAAATCAAAAAATGACAAAAGAAATTTTAATGTTGCATTAAAATTAAAATTTTAATGTTGCATTTTCATTTTTATATAAGTCACACTGGCCAGTTACTTACAGAACTTAATCATCAGAATTAATCTTCAATACTTCTAAACTACGTTTTTTCTTAAATAAGCATACATTAAAATATATGCAATTGCTCAGCACAGAATTTCTTTAAAGTCTCTTTCAAGGTATCTTTGATATTAAAGGCACAGTTTAATGTTAAATATGTTTAATTAAATACATCAGTGACAAAGTCCATGGTTTTTGATCTTCATACTCAGCATGTGATAGATATTTAAGTTCGAAAAAAAAATACATTGAACTCAGAAGACTCAGTCCTTGAATTTGAGTTGAATGTTTTTAATAGGAAGAGATTTAAAAAAACTAAATCCTGGACTTGGTTTTCATTTCCAATGCATACATAATTCCATATTTTCACCAAAAACTACTCTCATCTAGTATAAGGCACTCTGATGAGGGAGAAAATGAAGGATTCTATCTTTATAGACTTACTGCTGAGCTAAGAGAGTAATTAATTCTTACTCAGGTAGAAGGTGGCTAAAAGAATTATAAACTGTTACCTATGAAACTGCATTGGCATTGGTGAAACTAAGAGGTGCCAGATGTGGAAGAAAGAAACTGTGATGCTCCTATTAAAATAAGGTATTCAGATTGACAGAGGAAAGAGTAACTGATAAAACTAGACTCCACAGGAGAGATGCAGACAGCTTCTCATCCAAAAGGCACAAGGGGTTCCCTCACACTTCATTTCAAAGCAACAGGAAGTCGGCAACATTTTTAACAAAGGAATTAAGTAATTATTCAGGACTGAACTCCAAGAAGACAAACAAGTAAATTGATGTTGATAAAATTGAAGATTCAAACCAAAGACAAGAATACAGTTAAGAGAAATTATCTGAGCCAGAGAGATAGCACAGCAGATAGAGAGTCTACCTTGATGTGTCCAACCAGAGTTCAATCCTTCATTTCTCATATGGTTCCCCCAAGCCTGCCAGGACATCTGAGCACAAAGCCAGGGTAAACACTGAGTGCCACCGGGTGTGGTCCCCCTCCCAAATAAAAGAGAGAGAATATATATGCTGAGATAATGAAGTCTTCGACAAGCACCTGGACAGTAGAAACAAGAAGAAAAGGATACATATAAGGCATAAAGGCAGTTACTAATACCCCCAATCACTTTCAGAATTCTGCATCATTTGTAAATGTAGATGTACAGCAAAAAAATCACACTGCAGAATAGAAAGTTAAGATGGTCAAGACATAAGAAAATGTTCAATGTCATTAGTCATCAGGAAAATCCATATTTGAATCACATGAAATGTCACTTTCCATCCTCTGGTATGTATAATAAAAATAAAAATCTAGGCTAATACATGAAAACAGAAATACAGACCAACACAATTATTGAACAGAACTATATGGGTAAGTGGATGCAGGGTCACACAGTACAAAAGCCTAAAAGAGAGTAAAGTGGGTTGGACAATTGTCTTGCACTCAGCCGACCAGGTTCAATTCCCAGCACCCCATGTCATCCCCTGAGTCATCTAGGAGTTATCCCTGAGCACAAAGCCAGGAGAAGAAGTACTGAGCACAGTGGGAGTGGCCAAAAAACAAAACTAAAACTAAAAAAATAAAATAAATAAAATAAAATTGGCATGATCTTTTCAATTTGCAAAGTTGAAAATATAAATATGAAGATAAAGTTCAACAAGTCAAAACTAGGAAAATGCCATAGAAAGGTGACTTAAATAGGTGCACGTGGTAAATGAAAGCTAAAACTCTAACCATCATCCATAGAATAGTGGAAATATTAAATTGGTTACTGTAAATAAGTGAATCATGGCTATAGGTACTACATGAATCAAAACCAGATGGAATATTTTAAAAGGCAGATAGATTAAAAAGAGTAGACAATATGTTATGTCATACTTTGATAAACACAATATGGCCATTTGTTAAGGAAGGTACATATCTATAAATAAAATTTAATAGAAAGATATACATAATATATAAAAATTATGTCTGGAAAAAGAGAAGAGATGAAAGATATGAAAGATCCAGAGTATACAAAAGACTTCACCACTAGTAATATCCTAAGAATATTGAACAAGTCATTTGGTACAAGTCATTTTATCATAGCTAGACATTATTTTAAAATTTTTATTTTTTATTTATTCAGCAATGCCTATGAAACTTTCATAACTTTCATAAGCTACAGGTATGTATGACCCAATATATAAGATGAGTTTGAGACACATGACTTTTACTCATGCCAAGAATAAGCACCGACATCCTATGAAGACAAAATTAACAGATCAACAACTTTAGATTGTGGTATAAGTAGTATAAAATTATGCACAATAGTTAGCTTCAATTTCTAAGAGAAAATGCATATCATTACCCTGATATAAAATTCAGGAGTTGATTAGAGAGCTATGGACAAGAAAAATTTAAAGTGCATACAGAATCATTAGATGGAGAAATTTCATCTGTCAAAGGAATAGGACTAGGGAAAGTAATATTTCCTCAGCAGGCAGCAGAAGAACAGAGACACCATGCTATGCAGTAGTAAAATGTCACAAAAGAATTTGCTAAATTGCTTTGATATTAATGAACCTGGGGGCAATAATGTGGTGCAACAGTAGAGCACCCAGTTAAAAAGATAGAAGACAGAGTTCAATCCTCAACACTGCCCCACATGCCAAATGCAATGTCTAGCAAGACATGCATCTAGATTGTGCACAAGCACCACCACGTTAACAAAAAATGGGGGTGACTCCCTCCCCAGTGAGCACTACAAACACCATAAAAAAGTTTGTGCACTCCTTAGTCAGTGCAGTAACAATAGCAGCAAAGGGAGAAAAAGGGAGGATAAAACTCACTATTAAGTGCAATAGTAAGTATCTAAGAGATTCCAACTTTCTCATCTTCCTACCAGTAGTTATCTATGTGGAAAAGGTAGCTGTTGCCATGGCAATTACTCTCCTGCAAACTTAGACAGGCATAAAAAGGCTTTATAAATACCACACTTTATGCTGTATTTTCAGGGGCAGGGTGAGCTGCCTTCATTATGCCTTACCAAAGATTGGCTAAGATACTGTCACCATTGGAGCACAGCACCCTTCTTACTTTATAGTCTTTGATGAACCACAACCTCTCTAAGATTTGTAGTTAGGGTAATAAAATTCTTTACAAACTTCCATCTAGATAAATTTATTGTGAGTCTCATCAGGTATACTATGATCCTATGAACCTTTATAAGTGTACCAGAAAGTGTTCAAAACCAATGTTGGTTAAATCCTGTCTTCCTAACCTCACTTAACCCTGCTCTTTCTTAAAAGCTAAAAGTAGATGAAAGATGACACTCACTATTATTATTTCTATCTGTATATCCTTGGAACTACTCCAGCTAGTCAATATACTAAGTGCAGTCTTTTATCAAAACAAAACACTGAAATAAATATTAACCCCAATCTGCAAATAAAGAAGGTTGAATTCGAAGAGCTAAATTACTATTTCTATGATTTATTGCTATCAAAGAGAAAAGGCTGTTTTGTTTTGGGGGTCCATACCTGGCTCTGAGCTCAGGATTCAGGGTTCACTACTGGTGGGGGTAGTCAGTGTTATAG
Source organism: Suncus etruscus (assembly GCF_024139225.1). Taxonomy (NCBI): domain Eukaryota; kingdom Metazoa; phylum Chordata; class Mammalia; order Eulipotyphla; family Soricidae; genus Suncus; species Suncus etruscus. Next base: position 12,627,059 of record NC_064853.1, read on the forward strand.
TGAACAAACTGCATGCAAAGCAAGTGCTTGTCCACCTTTTCTTTCTCTGACCACATAGAGGCTAATTTAAAATCTGGGACCAAGGGATTAAAAATATAGAACCATCTTACTTAAACCTGTGCTCTTTCTTACACCACCTCTTGATCTCCTCTTCAGAGAATTCTCATTGTCCTCCTGAGTTTTTGAGACATTTCCAACCACGAACTATCTAATCTTACAAGTGAGAAAGCAATGCTTTGATGAACCTCTATGATAGTATCTTTAACTTTAACCTCAAAATAAAATTAAAATGTTCAGAATGGTCAGTATAACTTAGAATATTTGAAATTCCATTCTCTTTCTATAGCAAAACTACTGAGATTGGTTTCTGTCATCCAAGGACACTGAAGTGGTTATTAGAGATGGAATCTGCTCTTCATTTTTAAAGTTATTTCCTTCTGTCCAAGAAAATGGAAAACCAGCTCACTTGAATGCATGTACCTCAGACAAGAGATCTAGATTTACTTCCATCCCAGTGCCCATCTTATAATGCCCTACATTAACCGTATTCTATCACTTCTCCCTTTTAAAGTCTGATCAGCCCTGAAACTATCTACTTATTTATCTCCTTGGCTCTACTGAAGTATCCTCTTCTAACCAGTCTCTTTCTATGTTTGGTTCTGCCTTATCTTTATCATATAAATTATTTTTCTTACATGATTTCTCTAATGCTATACATTTCTGCCCTGACTCATTCCTGGACCCAGTTTTTCTTACACTACTTTACTTATCATAGCCAATTGTTCCCTTCTATTGTTTCCAGAATAATTAAAAACAACGCAAATACAAGAGAACCTAACATGAGAGAATTCGATATTACTCAAATCCTCAGACTCAGTTAATGGCAGAGTCGTTTCCATCAGAATGTGCTCTGAAATAACATGTTAAAATCACAATTTTGCCATCCTGCCTCCTAATGTTGTGACATTCATTTATTTCCAACAACTGAGACCAACAACACACCACACAGTTAAAGGTGCCAACGAGGCAGTGCTAAGCAAAACAATTCATTCCCTGTGCTTGATGATTATGCTGATGTTCACCAAATATTTCATGGTAGCCTCTGTTGGGTGTCACATTTATAGAAGGGATTATATATATATATATATATATATATATATCATCTTTTCATACTTAAGAGTGGCAGGAAACATTTCTCAATGTGGCCAATCTACATTGGTGGGAGGTCAAAGTCATCATGTAGTTATATGACCCTTTTCTTTCTAGTCTAATAACTGGAAAATCTTCCAGATAAGAACTGTGATTTCACCAGACTGATCCCACAGTAAAAACTAGATGTCACATCCCACTCACTCATGATGAATATGAACACAACAAACACTCATGAATAAGAAATAAAAAAAATAGCTGTCCTTATTGTTTTGTTTAAGCCGCCAAAACTTTCAGAAATTTTATTGCTACTCTATTTGACAAATACTGGTCTCAACTTTGCTGAGCTTCAAGCCAAAGGTAGGAAAAGAAAGCAAAAAGATAATGTCTCTATGCTTTTATCTTTATCTGGATAGTAACCTTGACCCATACATTTATTTACGAGAATTCAGAAGAAATAGTTTATGTAATTTTCCTGGTTTTATTAATAAAAAGAATAGTATAATATAGACTATTAAAGATCATTATACAGTAAGCTTACTGAGAAACACAGGACTCTGGCTTTTGTGTTCTAACTAAAGATACACCAGCCTAATAAGTTATAGAGTTTCTATACAGGTTCTTTTGGAAACACCAGAAAAGAATAAATGACTCTGCCGGGTAGAATCGAACTCATTCAAGGAAATGTGAGGCTTTCTCCAAAATAAGGGACAGTGTTAAGTATTTAGAATAGTATAAATATTATATATAATTATATTACATTATAAATATTCTCTTTGGTATGTTTCCCTGCCTGCTTTCCCACCTATGACCTTTCAGGTAGAGAGCACTGTTTGGATCTGAATAAATCAGAGTTAAGCTGGGAGGATGGGATCCTTTTTGCAGCTGGCTAGCGATCTCTAGAGTCTTGGAGCAGCTGGTGGGTTGGCAACGGATTTTGTGTCCAACCTTCTTGCCTCTTTTTACCTTCTTGTTTGTGTGGATTATTTACTAAGGATCTGTACAATCAGAATCTATACAACCAACTGTTCTGGTTGGACAGGGGAATGGAAATTTCTTTCCTTCATGGGAGCTTTGAGGGAATTAAACCACAACCAATCTCCTAGAAAACGTGACCCTACAGAAAAGCAGAAAGAATGAGGAGGAGGAACAAAACTCAGAAGAAACAAATCAAAAGCAGGGCAAAGTTAATCACACTCTGGGAAAATCATTCAATAAGGCTATACAAACAGGATGCAAAGAAAGCAGCTGAAAACATGACATTTCCAATGGGGACAGAGCCCTAGGCATGGAAATCAGAGTTTGTTTTTTTTTTTTTCTTTTATGACCAGGAAGCATAGAAAGAATTTATAAAGGAAAATAGTGACAACTAGATTTGCATTCTGGAAATGGCTCTCAGAAGGTAGCACTAAGGGTGGAAGAAGCTAGAGGCAAAAATTGAAGGCTGCCAACGCATTCTAGAGAGCAGAGTCAGTGCTGGTGACAGCTGAGCAATGAATAAAGCAGAATGGACCCTACATTTTTATCTGACAACAGACATCTGGTAAGTTTATCTGGCAATACAAGTTCCTAAAGTGTTCATCTATTAGGAATGACAGAACAATGTGGATCTTTTTATTTTTAGGGGAGTCACACTCGGCAGCGCTCAGGGGTTACTCCTTGCTCTACGCTCAGAAATCACTCCTGGCAGGTTCGGGGACCATATGGAATGCCAGGATTCAAACCACCATCCTTCTACATGCAAGGCAAATGAAAACGAGCTACCTCCATGCTATCTCTCCAGCCCCACAATGTGGATCTTTAAATGGATGTAATTCAAGTAGCAGAATGAACACCGTCTTCAAGTAGAACATTCCCAGAATATGTTTATAAAATAAATAATGGTGAGATGATCTTTACTGCTTGGAAATACATGAAAGACTCTGTGAATATAAAACATCAATAACCAGACTCCCAAAGACATCTCTCATTAATTTCAGTATAATTATTTCTCCAGCTCTTTTGGCTCACCTGTTCATGTATAAATACAAACAATCCTATTCTTTAAAAGCAAAATTTTATATAGAATCCAACCAACATGTCAGTCAATTTTGCAGGAATAAAGAGAAGGGGATTAGACTTTGGCATTTCATAGTTGGAAAATATTAAAACCAACTCAAATACACTGTGATGAGCAAAGGCTTGTCAAGAAACCATAGACATACTACTTATGTGTACTACACGTAGTCTGTGTCTATGGAAGGTAGATTCTTAGTATTAGCTTTCAATCCCATTAGTATGTATTCTCTTCCTATTAACTCTTCATTTATTAGAAGACTCTTACTGGATACAAAAAGCACATTTCGAGCATTTTAAAGTTTCAACCTGAAACTGAACTCAAAACTCTTCTGTTTTGGGGCTGGCGAGGTGGCGCTAGAGGTAAGGTGTCTGCTTTGCAAGCGCTAGGCAAGGATCAGGACTGGGGTTCGATCCCCCAGCGTCCCATATGGTTCCCCCAAGCCAGGAGCAATTTCTGAGCACTTAACCAGGAGTAACCCCTGAGCATCAAACGGGTGTGGCCCGTAAAACAAAAAAAAAAACTCTTCTGTTTCTCCAGCACCAGTGAAACTAAACTTTTGTGGAGTTGTAAAAGTTGTGACACCCCACTTTCTTCTCCTTTTTTTTGAGGGGATCTGGAGGTAGGTAGTTGTGGGTCACACTCAACAGTGGCTATTTCTGGATCTTTAATCAAGAGAGACACCCAAGTGATGTTCTGTGCTCAGGGATCTCCGTGGTGCTGAGAATCTAACTGGAGTCAGCTGCATGCAACATAGACTTTTTATTTATTTATTAAAAGTGTCAGTTGATAGGGTCAGAGAGATAGAACAGCAAGTAAGGTATGTACTTTCATTGTAAGCTGCTGAACTGGGCTCAATGCCGCCACCTGATTTCCCAAAACTGCCAAGAGAGAATCCTGAGCACAGAGCCCATAGTAATCCCTAAGCATAGCTAGTGTGGCTCAAAAACCCCAAAGCAAAAATTAAAAAAAAATGTAATCAGAGATTACAGTAAACAAAAACTTTCTTCGACCAGAGTGATAGCACAGCAGGCAGGGTATTTGCCTTATATGCAACTGACCCAGGCCTCATCCCTAGCCTCCCATATGATCCCCTGAGACTTCCAAGAGATATTTCTGAGTGCAGAGGTAGGAGTAAACCTTGAGCACCGCCAAGTGTGGCAAAAATATTTTTTCCTTAATAATTAAGCTTGTGCTGCAGAAATAGCAGCAGGCAGGGCACTTGTCTTGCATGCAAATGACCCAGGCTCAATCCCCAGTACCCCAAATGGACCCCTAAGCCAAGAAAGAGTGATCCCTGAACACAGATTCAGGAGTAAGCCCTGGAGTACCACCAGCAAAATATTAATAATAAGGCTGATTTAGGCTGGAGGGACAGTACTAGGGTTAGTGTAGCTTGATTGGCATGCAGTTAACCCAGGTTTGATCTCTGGTATCCTGTAAGATCACTGGAGCCCACCAAGAGTGATCCCTGAGTGCAGAACCAAGAGAGAGCTCTGATTACCAATGTGTGTAGCCAAATGATAATCACAATAAGACTAATAATAAAAAAAAATTTTTACAATTGGGAATTATTCCCAATTCTAAAACTGAAGTCTAAGAACAAAAGAGCACCAACAAATAAATAAATAAATAAATAAATAAATAAATAAATAAATAAATAAATAAATAGAAAATCAAGAGAAGGAAAATAATCAAGAAAAGATTGTGTGACTGCTTTTCTTCTAAAGTCCTAAATTCAGAGAAATAAATTCTCCCCACTTGGGACAGAGTGAAAGAGGAGTAATTTGGTCAAGGTGTTCCTCTGGCTAGAAACAGGAGGCAGAACAGGCCCAGAGCCAACATTGACTACTTTATTGTCCTGGGGCTCCATTTTCTTTACGAGTAAGTATTTTTGTTATTGCCTTACAAGTGCACCTTACGTAAGTGGTTTTATTAATACATATAAAATGTATTTAGCATTTACATCTTAATTTTTACTTCTTACTTCTTAATTCTTCCTTTTAAGATGCAGAAACTACTAATCATGAATCTGAATCTGACATATCTATGAAGGTTGATTAAACAAAACTTAAGTCTTGGGAAGTTTTAAATATACAGAAAATTTGCCACTCACTTATCATTTTCCCAAGAAGAACTGTTACTTTTCCAGAAGCCAATATAGGACACCTTGCTGCATTTAAATCCAGTCTGGTTTTTATTCTTCATTATACCTTTTTTATTTAACAAAATAATTAAGACTTCTCTAGTTCTTTCACATAAACCAATCACCTAATAATCTTGTTTTCTAGTGACTGAACACCAATTCATTTTATGAGACCTTAAAATTGGTCTCTTGTAAATTACATTTCTACCAAAGCAGAGATATATACTATTTAATTTTGATTCTACTAGCATAAAATGTGTTTTCTCAGAAACATGTATTTTAACTGAATAAATACACTTATTCTGAGAAATGACATCACTTTAATGTAGCTGTATATTTTCCAATTACTTACAACAAGCAAGCTATTCTATAACAAGGGTATTTACACACAACATATGGAAATATGTCCAAAGGAAAAAAAAATTCAATAGAATACATGTGGCATGATTTCAATAAAATGCTAAAGCTAGTACAGCAGGCAGGTTACAGGGTGCTTGCTTTGCATGCAGTCAGCTCAGGTTCAATCCCCAGAGTCCCTAAGAATCACTAAGACTGAACCTTGATCAGAGAGGCAGAAATAAGCCTTGAGTACCACTGGATGTAACCCCCCAACCCCTCCAAAAAATTCTAAAACTGGGAATTAACTAAGCTAAAGAGAAAGAAAGATCAGTTGAGAAGGTCCGAGATGGAAGGAAAAATTTCAAATCCAGCATCAATAAATTTGGGCAGTAACAAAAGCATCTTGATTGTTGTTGAGGTTCAAATGGGAACCCATGAGTCAAAAAATCACCAAATTACAGACTTAAAATAAGTGAAATTGATTTTGTGTAAGCAATCCCTGGATAAAGTTGCTTGAAAATTTGTTCAAGGCCCACAAAACAACCCACTGGTTTTAGAAATTAGATCAAACTCATCCTTCATCAAATAATTTTCATCTTTATAAACTTCTGTTTCAATGTACTCCCTGCATCACACGCTGTGCCTCTATATTCCTACGTATATATGATAGTGTGCTTTATATAAGTTTAGCTAAAAGGATAAAATTAAAAAGGACTTAAAGACTCCCACTATAGCAAAGAAGAGGGAGGGGTGCTACCGAGCAAGTTCCTTGCAAAATTTTGGCAAGCTGAGAGGTTGAGTCAACTCATGATTAAATTTTTGGCAAGTACCCGGAGTGCCCCAGACCTTCTGTTCACCTGGCTCTCTACTCTAGGTAATGCCCCAAGCTAGAAACTTGGCCTGCTGCATTGTTCTACTTCATTTTAAATCTTTACTTAAGAGTTTAAACGTGTGTATGCTTGCAACGCTGAAGAACAAGGCATCTCTCTGTAAACCTTTTACCTGATTTCTACTGTAGGCCCTCTTGCTGCTGGTGGGACTTGCTACTTTGCAAAGTCCTATCTCAATGCAAAAGCAATAGTAATTTCTAGTTCCCTTTATAATGCTTGTATTACTGTCAATGGGGAGAAGGGAATGTGATGAGGTTGTCTTCGTTCCATTCAATTGTTTTACTTTAAAAAATTATCATGCCTGGGGCAAGATTGACAATATAGCAGGTATATTTATATAACAGGGCATTTGTTTTGCACGTGGCTGACCCAGATTCAAACCCCAGCATCCTATCTGGTTCCCCAAGTCCTGCCAAGAGTGGTCCCAGAGTGCAGAGCCCCAAGCACAGCAGGGTATGGTTCAAAAACAAAACCAAAAAAAAAAAAAAGATCGGTTTTACCAATTTCACCTTCAGGTGATAAATTATTATCTAAGTTACCGAGGGTGGTTCACGGAAATTGCAAGGATCCCTCTGCTCACAAGACATTTTTCTAGAATATCTAGACAGACCTTTCTCTTACTGAATGGCATAAGGTTTACGTGGGCAGAGTCCACCATCAACACCACCAAAACCAACCTGATCTCTCCATTGTTTGCTTTTAAAGGCTGGTTTCATGGATACATCTCTCAAGAATTCCAGAATCAATTTCCAGCAGCTTTTCAAAGATTTTTTGTTGCACAGGTATCACAAATTCAGGATGTTTAAACATCACTGTGCCTGGCTCCCTTCCAAATCTCACCTTTTCCTTGCTCTTTTTTTCAGTGACTAGAAACGCTGCCACCACCACTCCAATTAGTTACAACATGAATATTATATTTGGATTTCTTTCTCTTTCTTCTGCCCCTCATTTCTAACTGGTACTTATGGCAACCTGACATAATTGGGTAAGGCTATAAAACAGCTTTATGAGCCAAGATCTAAGCAACACTCTGGTCTTTTCTGTAAGGATCTGAAATAAGAGACACACTTCTTTTCTATTTGATAGCCATTTCTTCCAAATCCTCCAGTTTTTCATTCTGAATTCAGGAGGAACCAAACATTTCTGCTTCCTCCCAATCTTGTTCCAGGTCTAACATCTCTTGCATTATTTCACATGTAGCATCTAAGGCACTATCTCCCACAGTAACAGACAGAAATTTCCTTTTCAAGCCATATCCTTAAGTGTTTCTATCCCCAGGCCAGGCTTGTTCAAGTGAGCTGGGCTTTGGGGAGGCCAGAGCATTACTGAGCAAGGTTTCAGCCACTCCCTCATTCTCCAACCAAGGTGATTATTTGAATTACTGGGGGAACTTTACTTTATAGTAGCTTTATAGTTCTAGTAAAATCTCCATGTCTCTTGGAGAACACCAGGCTGAGTGAAATGAGTCAGAGGGTCATACAATAGAATTATAGCACTCATCTGTAGGATGGATGGATAATAGATAGACAGATGATAGATAGATAGATAGATAGATAGATAGATAGATAGATAGATAGATAGATAGATAGATCTATACTATAGATAATATATCTAAATACAGGTGTATATATAAAACATAGTATGAGAATAATACCCAAAGATAACAGAAATGATGTGGGAATGCAGTTATGGCAGAGAAGGAACCACTATGACAATGACAGTTAGAAATGATGGCTCTGGACAAGAACTGGATACAGATACCCCTTTAGTAATAATATTTCAGGGTGCCTAAAGGAAGAGAGAGAGAGAGAGAGAGAGAGGAGAGAAGGAAAGTCTACCATAGGGGCATCAGGGGATGGAGGGAAACTGAGTGGGTAGTGGGGGTGGGAGGAAAACTAAGAAAATTGATGGAGGTAAATGAACACTGGTGAAGGGAACACTGTATGACTGAAACTCTACGATCAACAACTTCTTAACTCTGCATCTAAAGTTAATTTAATTCAAAAAATAAAACCTCCACATCTCTTTCTATACTGGAGACAGAGACATCAACCATTAGTTCCCTACAGAGCCTTGCAGGTGGTAAACCCCAGAAATGTGTTGTCTATGCATCTCTAAAAATATGCCCAAAGCGTGTTCCCAAAAATGAAGAAAATTCAAAAGCTACTGCAGGCAGCAAAAGGTACTCAGGCATCTAAAACTATAATTTCACATCATGGCATTTTGCCCTCTGGGGAGTTCAGATTTCTTGGTTTCTGGTTAGATACTAAATGACTGCGGCCAGTTATGCTTGGAATGACTCTGCCTGTGTCCACCTAGGGCTGGCCCTGGGGGAGCAGGAGAAGGTGAGAGATCCTGCAACTGAGACTTGGCAAGGCATGTAGTCAAGTCAGTCACTCCCCTGAAAGAGGACAGGAGCACCTCGACAGGGAAACCTCCCAGCAGAGGCTTCGAGCCAGGAGCACAAGCCACAAATGAGTCAGAGGAAATGCGGCTGCGGAAGGTCAGACCTCAGGAAAGGAAGGAGAAAGCCAAAAGCAGCAGAAGGCTGAGCTGAGAGCAGAGATGAGTCAATGTCAGCTTGTCAAGGCAAAGAGCAGTCTTTCCTCTGCCTGGCCACCAAGAGGGTTGATAATGCTTAATAATTCTCCATTGAAAATTAAATGAATTCACATGAATTATTCCTGGCAATTGAAATAATTCAGAATATTTGGGGTTTCTTTTTTCTCTAATACTATTTGGTGGTTTATGTTATTTGTGTTTTGTTGTTGCTGTTGTTTTAGTTTATTTTGGGAACTGTAATAGCCAGTGGTGCTCTGGAGTTACTCCTGGCTTTGTGCTTGAGGATTTCTCCTGGCAGGGCATGAGGACCATATGGTGCCAAAGTTGAAACCTGGGCTTCCTGCATGCAAAACAAGCACTCAGCCCATTGGAGATTTGGGGATTTGGAGAAGGGTTCTATCTATCTATCTATCTATCTATCTATCTATCTATCTATCTATCTATCTCATTCTCTTACTCTGTCTCAATGTGGACAAGACTTAGTACTTTCAACTCCAACATGCCTAGAATAATACACACATAACAAGGTTAATTATAGTAAAAATAGATAAGGCTGGGGTTTGAGAAATAGTACAGCTTATAGAACTGCTTGCTTTGCACATAGCCAACCTGGGTTCAATCCCCAGCATTCCATATGGTACCCCCAAGCACCACCAGGAGTAATTCTTGAGGATAGAGTCAGAAGTAAGCCTTAAGTACCACTGGGGTGTGGCCCAAAAACAAAAGAGAGGAAAGAAGAAGATGAAGAAGAAGGAGGAGGAAGAAGAAGAGGAGGAGAAGGAGAAGAAAAGAAAGAAAGAAAGAAAGAAAGAAAGAAAGAAAGAAAGAAAGAAAGAAAGAAAGAAAGAAAGAAAGAAAGAAAGAAAGAAAGAAAGAAAGAAAGAAAGAAAGAAAGAAAGAAAAAGAAAGAAAGAAAGAAAGAAAGAAAGAAAGAAAGAAAGAAAGAAAGAAAGAAAGAAAGAAAGAAGAGGAGGAGGAGGGAGGAAAAAAGAAAGGGAAAGAGCAGAATTTTAAAGTATTGAGTAAGATTCTCCACAACTGAGGAACAATGAGATTTTTTTATGAATGTGGAAGGTTGAAATAATAAATATTGTTTTTTGCCAGAGAAGACAGGCTATTCTTAGTAGTACTGAACTGCTCCCTCTTTTGCCTACTCAGTGTTTTATGAAAGCCCCAAAACTGCATTTGAAAATGTGCATCTTCCTCTCTCTCCACCCAGTCACCCAACAAGCATCCTGCCTTTGGCCTACGTATGTTACTCTGCCATATCCAGACACGGAGTACTGTCAAGTGAAAATACCAAAAAAATTAAAATTGAATTCTTTAGCTACTCATAAAATACCCTCACTAGTCATAAATGCATAAATGAATTAAGCATAAGGTATGATTTATCAGGAGATATTTGCCATTCGATCTATGAAAAATGGCCATTAATGAGGTTTTGTAACCAATTCTGCAGATCACTGTCAGGCAGTAATACTGGAGATGAAATTAGCTATTCAGTAACTGACTGCCAAGATAGATAGTATCTAAATGTATAATAAAGGCTATTTCATAAAACACAGTTTCCATTTCAATTAAAATAAGAAAATCATTATAACTGCCTAAATCTAATCTCTTTGTGTGAAGACCTCTTTAAATTGCCTGTACCATATAGTTAATTTCTAATCAAATAAAAAGTATTTGTGTCCTATATCTGACCTTATATTTTAAATATGAAAGATATTTCCAATATACCAGTGAACTAAAAAATAGAACAGATACAAACCATTCATCTAATGGGTTTAATGAGTGCCTTTCCCTATTTAAATTACATATTTGCTGCTATTGGTAAAATTGATGACCTTATGGCAAAGGAAGAGGATAACTTTGAGGCACTATCTGAATTCATTTGGCATTTTTATAGGCTAGTTCATTCTACTCAGTACCATCATGTTATGCTTAGAAGTAATTTTACTTTGTTACTACATGGATACATTCTAATGGACTGGGCTATTTCTCATAAACTGAGCTTCTTGTTCCGGAAAATGAAAAACAACAGGCCCATACAGAAAGCATTCAACTTCTGCATCCCAAACCAGATACAACAGAAAATTCACTAGTTTTAGCCAACTAAAACAATTGAAGGATACATAAAAAAATTAGGAAGGGTCTAGAGAGATATTATGGGAGATCAGGAGCTAACCTTGCAGGAAAATAATTCTACTTTAATCTCCAGCACCACAAGTGGTCTCCAGAATACCAACAGGATCAACTCTTAGAGAGCACAAAGACAGTTGAGTATACCATTCACTGGTTGTGGTCCAATATCCATTCACCCCTACACACAAACACATCAAAGAACTAGGTATACAACCTTTTCTGTTGCATGCACCCATTTCTAATGCTATTCAATTGGAATTTCATTTGCTATTACATTTTCTAAAATATAACATTTGCATTATATGTTTTTCAGGTCTCACCAAAGTTCCACTGTAACCTTAACTACCCTTAGAATACATCCTCCCCTCTTCTTTTACATGTCCAATTGTCTAAGGTTAAAGTTCTTGAACTCTTCTTTCTGTCTTGTAGGCCTTCCCTCAAACACATATATTTCCTCTCTATGACCCCAGACCCTTACCCACCTATCATTCCATTTGTGGTTCTGTGCTTTCATAGCCACCATTGTCCAAGGTAAAAAAAAAAATCTGTAGCACCTAGAGAATATACTTAAAATATCACTTAGGGAACACAATGAAAAAGATCTCTACTGTGCTTAAAGGGCTTGAATCAGGAGAAATGAAGTCATGAAATTTTCCTATACATGCATGGACATGGAAACTATGTTGATGAGTGAAATGAATCAAAGGGAGAGAGATAGACACAGAATAGTCTCACTCATTTGTGGAATTTAAGAAAAATAAGAGTATGAAAAAGAATAAAAAATAAAAGGCTTGAAATCAAATTGCTTCCAGACAGTTCACAGCACCAAAACAAGAATTCTGTGTTCATATCCTGAGACGCCTGCTCTGTCATGATACAAATTTCTGCTCCCACAGCCCTGCTCATACTCAAGAGGCAGCCCCTTTTCTCTCACTGGATGCAGTAGCACCAAAAAATAAATAAATAAAAAGAATTTTCAGGCCACCTAGTAAATAAAGAAAATGCACTGAAAACAGTTAAAAGATCATTTTTCTCTCTCCTCCCATTACCAAACATGGACAAAACCCAGAATTAGAGTATGATGGGGAAATCATTACTCTGATGGACAGTTCATGGATTGGTATAATGTTTCTGGAAGGTAATTTGCTAGCAGCAAGCATTTAAAATGTTAACCTTCAAAGTGACAGAAAAGCCTTAACTCAGCAAATTACACATATTTGTATTGAGATGTTTGTTAAAGCAGTCTTTAAAATTAAAATGAAATCGCTAATGTTCAACTTTGGAGAATGGATTAAAGCATGGTATATTTATTCAATAAGAATACCATGCATTCATAAATATTTTAGACATCTATATTTTCCATTCAATTTGGAATGAGCTGATCATGTTACAGAACAGCATATATACTATGTTTGAATGTGAATCTATGCACAGTACAGCTGGAAAATGTGTTTCCCAGTGCTTTTAGGCATATTTATCCAGTGTAATTGCAAAAATATATTACTTATGTCTAATTATTGCCAAACTCATGCAAGTCTTCCAATGCCTGGACTAATTTCAAGTTAAAAGATCACCTATATTCCTTACCTCTTCTTGAGAAAATTCTAGTCCATTACTGCACAAGTGAAGGCATACAATAGTAGAAGTTAGGCTGTTCTTTATATGTTAGTCATCTCCTACTAAATGAAAGTGTATGAAAAACAAGGTATAGGATGTGAAAAGTAGATTGAAAACTAGGAGACATTTTTTTTAGTCCAGGTTCAACAACAATCAACCAGGCACACTGTCCACATCATTGTAGTCCTACAATCAGGTTTTTTAAATCAATATAATCTTGCAATTGCTCTGACAAGCAACAGTAGTGAGCTAGGTGTCCTGACATATGTATATTTTTGAAACCTGTTGAAAGACTATTCATTTAATTGCAAGAAAATGTGAGAGATAATCATGAAATACCCACTTAGTATCTAGAAAAATGTATGCTGGGGGAAGGGAGCAGATCTGAGAATCAAAATTTTTAACAACATTTCTATGGCAGAAACACAAAGTAAGCTAACTCTACATGATCTGCATGATTGTTTAGCATCTTCTTAAGACCAGCATTATTTCTGTAATGCAGGATGTGCTTTGAACACATTTAATGGCTTGGTGTTCAAAAGGTTTGAATAAGAGTTGAAATTCGAATAATTTTTCAGAATACCTCACTGGGTTATTTTTTATATGTGTTCATTCACAGAAATATACTGGAAAGATTACATCTAAACGTGTTCTTTCCATCTGAGTTAAATTAATATTCAAAGCAATCACAAATACTACCTATAGGAAGCGTAACTTTCTCAGTGATACATAATAAGTAGGTCTTCTCATAAAAAACATTAGTGTCCATGAAACAAGTTGCCGGATGCTGTAGAGAGAGAAAGTAAAGAAATCTATATGAACAAATTTGCAAGGTTTTATGGAATTGAAGATTCTGTTTCTACTCCTTGTTGCTAATGAAATGAGAAGGTGTCCACAGACAAGTAGGTCCTGAACATTCCCTGCCAGTGCATCATCAAACATTTCATATGTATCTTGAATTTCTGATTGGAGATAATAAATCAGAAAGTAGGGTGGAGGGGCCCAAGCGATAACACAGTAGGTAGTGCATTTGCCTTGCATGCCCTCTACGCTGATTGGATCCATGGCATCCTATGTGGTCCCCTGAGACTTCCAGGAGTGATTTCTGAGCAGAGCCACGAGTAACCCCTGAGCACCATTAAAAAAAATATTTAAAGAAAGTCAGGTGGAGTGGGAAATTAATTTCAGGTCTAATAAAGCTAAATACACAGGTTTCCACAGCTATCCCAAAGTAGGAAGTCCTGAAACCTTTGGTAAAGGTTCTGGAATAAAGAGAAAAAGTGATTACCATTCATTTCTATGGAGATTTGTCTGAAATTCTCTGTCTCTGTTTGCTCAGCCTATATAAAGTAATTCCCAGGTCACCATCTATACTCTGTGGAACATGAATCTCCATAGAGTGGCTGTTATAAAATAAATGCTGAGCACTATCTTGCTTTTCGTTTTTTTTTGCTGTAAAAGTGAAAAATACTAGGAATTTCTTTTAGTTAATAAAAACAGTCACTAAAGTAGAAATTTCATTAAAAACATAAAATGACAACAAGAAATAGAGTCACATAAATGAAACTGGATGAGAAAAAGTCCCAGAACTGAAGGCTACAGCCCTACTGTGAGTTCCTCCCACAATAAATGAGAAGTGGCCTATGCCATAGTACATCATCTTAAATTTTCAAAATTCCAAGAACAATAAGATGATGCTGAAAGCTTCAAATTGGGGATATGAAGGTAGATGTGATTGTATTGAACGAATCAAGATCCAAAAAGCATCAGACACCATAACAGCTAACATGTTAAAAATTTAGCAAAAAAAAAAAAAAATACAGCAAAATACATCATCAAAATTACTCTGAGGAAAAATTATAATAATTTTTCCAATAATAATTCCTTATCCAAGGACTGGATAGATAATATAAAATGCTTTTCCTTGCATGTAGCCAACCCAGGTTTGATCCCTGGTACCATATATGATCTCCCTACTTTCATCAGGAATAATCCCTGAGCCCAGACTCAGGAGCAAACTTTGAGCACTTCTCAGCATGACTCCCTCCCTTCAAAATAAGATTCCTTATTCAGAAAAACTATCCATGTATGAAACAGGATGAAAATAATTCCCAAATTTAGAAAGCAATCTTAGGTCGAAGATAGCACAGAGGTAGGGTGTTTGCCTTGCATGCAGCCAATCCAGGACAGACTGTCAAATCCCAGCATTTCATATTATGGTCCTCTGTGCCTGCCAGCAGTGATTTCTGAGCACAGAACCAAGAGTAACCCCTGAGTGCCACCGGGTGTGACACCCCCCAAAAAAATCAATCGCAAATCTTGCAACTTCAACTGATCTTTTCTTCAAAAGATATTGGACAAGGTAGAGTTACCATTACAAGAGTTAAGGCAAAACATATGCATTATTTGCAGGTCACCCTGGTTCAGTTCCTGGCACTATCTGGTTCCAGCAGGCATGGAGACCTCGAGCACCAATAGGCTGGCCAAACTAATCCCTGACACACTGAACCACCAGCCAAGTAAGCTGAGAATTGGTAGGAAGGATTCCCAAGCCTGTTAAGCTTCACCTGGGAGATTCCCTCACTCAAAAAACATATGTTAGAAAATGTGCTTCATTCACCAAAACAAGAGAGAAAATTAAGAAAGGACAAGAGAGGGGCCGGAGAGATAGCATGGAAGTAAGGTGTTTGCCTTGCATGCAGAAAGACAGTGGTTCGAATCCTGGCATCCCATATGGTTCCCTGAGCCTGCCAGGAGCAATTTCTGAGCATAGAACCAGGAGTAACTTCTGAGTGCTGCCAGATGTGACCCAAAAACCAAAAGAAAAAAGAAAAAAAAGAAAAGAAAAGAAAAAGAAAAGGAAAAAGAACAAGAGAAAAGGAAAGGAGAGATCAGAAAGTCAATACTCCATCACCAGATGGAGACAAAACAATAAAAATAAAAAATCCTCTGCAAAAATACCACAAATAACAATAGATGTCCACCAAAGCCCATTTCTTCTTCTCTAGATGCATTTCTAGACACTATTTCAACATCTTCTTCAGCTCCTGCACTTCCCTTAGCTCCCTTGCTTTTAACACCACTTGCCCATTGACCACAATGGCAACTCCCAGTTCATCTGCATGGTCTTTTTTTTATTAGTTCCAGTAGGACTGTAAGACTAAACTCAAAATAACAATATCTCAGTAGAAAAAAAAAAAAAACTGTGTGCTATCAGGACAACTTCAATGCCCTTACTAAACAAAGCTGACCATAGCAACTGCTGGAACCCAAGTCCCTGAATGCACCCCATCCATCACATTCACACAAAACAGTCAGTCTGACCTCCCATCCCATCCCCAAATCCTCTGTAATAGTGCCATGGCATTAAACGAGCAAGAAATATATTTTCTTATATTTGAGCCACCCTAGTGTTAGGGCGCTATATCAGGCTACAATTACCCTAAAAAATTTAGAAGGGAAAAGGAAGAACTCAAATGATAGCAGAGAACAAAGATTATTTGTATTGAGTGAGGCTGTTTATGTAGTCAATAAAAGATGAAATATATATATATATATGGATTAGCCTATGTATTATAAACATATTATAATGCACATACAGTGTTTGAAGTTGTAATCATGATATTTGGAATACAATATAGAATAATTGAAAGAATTGTGAAATATAGGGAAATCAGCACTTGTATAAAAAAGAGATAATGATATTATTCCAAGGGTTATAGCTATGAGTTTCAATCATAGCAATT
This sequence comes from Suncus etruscus, assembly GCF_024139225.1. Taxonomy (NCBI): domain Eukaryota; kingdom Metazoa; phylum Chordata; class Mammalia; order Eulipotyphla; family Soricidae; genus Suncus; species Suncus etruscus. The sequence continues at coordinate 12,643,706 of NC_064853.1, forward strand.
TAAAAATTAAATTGAGGAAATAAAGTAAGTCAATAAGTACATAATCCATTGCAAGAAACATTATATAAAGATTAAAACTAAAAAATTAAGAAACAGTATCCATAAATCATATTTTCATAAAAACAAGAGGATGCGAAGGAACCATAAATAATTTGAAAGTAAATAAATGGCTAGGAAATAAGAATCAGAGATGAATATCAGGAAGAGTACAAAAGGGAGCACGTGTTTCACCAAGCTTCATAAATGTTCAATCTGATACGTTTCCAAACATTTATTTTTGGAGGAATTAACATCTCAAATTGGCTTGGGGCAAGCTAAATTATAACTTATCAGAATATAACATCACTTTTTCCCACATTGACCAGGAGATGTCATTAGTTTGCTTCGTATGCTCCAAGTAAGTTTTTAAGAACATAACAGCAGAAAGTTGAGAAACAATATATTTTCAAGCAGAAAATCAAAGGAAAAAAATGGAAATGGCTATCATACTTTGATCTGTGTAAACCCCCTTATTTTCCATATGAGGAAACAGAATATTTTTTTGGAAATCTACCATCTACTCCAGCAGAAGCAAAAGCAGCTACTATGGGGTGTGGAGGTTGAACCTCCCTTTAGAAAATGTCTGATGCTCCTCCACAGGAGCCTAGAACAGAGTTCCTCAGTTCTTCCCAATATTTCTCTCCACATACTTCTAACTAATTTTGAATAGGTGGAAGTTATTCTACCTGCAGCTTTAGATAAAATTTGACCTTCCCTTCAATAAGTACAGCTCAGGTAGTTAAAGTTTCTGAAAAGTTGGAGTAATAAAAAAAAAAAAAAAACTAAAGAGAGAAAGAAATGTAGATACACCCACTTTACAAACAATGACATCCTTCCCTTAGCTGGACAACATGTTCCATTTTAGCTAATATCTCTTTAGCATATACCTCATGAGTCCCCACATTCACTGGAAAAATCAGAGTATTCAGCAAAATACCTCCTAAGAGAATAGGGAACAGACAAAAGCAAAAAGGCATTCCTTGTCCTCATTTCCAGTCCAGTTTTTATACATTCAGTTCAGGATCCACACAAAACCAATAGGTTTTTAATACCTCAACTAGGTAACTTAAGACTCCTACACCTATAATGCCCAGATCAAAGATGGGCTTAAAAGATAGTTACTTACTTAAAAGATACTTCTTTATGCAAAGCAAGTAGAGAATTTCTCCAGTAGACAGACAAATAACAAATGAGTGACAAAGCTGAGACAAGAAGCTTGCTTACCTTCAGGTAAAGAGACCTAAACATTATAATATGGTGGTTAAGTTAGAAGAAAGAAGTTACTTCCTGTTCCAAATAACCTTTTAAGAAATGATGACTCTTGGTCAAGGATATAGTTAAAGCATGTACTGAAGATACTACAAAAACCTTTTCTGAAGTTTTTTATTAGCCAAGCAGACCCTCATTATTTTCGAGACACAGCTACTGGAAGTTTTATTCTAGGTTTTAATCAGAATTCACACCTTAATTAGTTTTCCCATGCCCTAACCACCTAAGAGACCCAGAGGACATATTTGTATCTGGGTAAAATCTATTACTGTATTACATTCTTCAGTTAATCATCACTTTTGAAACTCTAAATTCTTGCCTCTCACAATGTGGTTTGCCTTTGATATGTCAATGTAGGAACTTGAAAATGTGTTGCTATGGTATTGTTGGGGAGAGGGAAAGAAGGGTGAGAAGAGTTTTGAAAATCCTAATTCCAGATTTCTGGTTCTAATAGTCACTTTTGGAAAACCATCATCTTGTTTACACATTAATACCACTATTTATAAAATTTACATAACACTGTCTTTCAAAGCAAAATAAATTGTTCTTCACATCCATTATTTCATTTATCCCTCTGAATTATGGTGAGAACATTTACTTCATCCTATTTTAATGGACGAATCTTAACCACAAAAGATCCATTATCTTTCTTGATGTGGATAAACAACTTCTAACTAAAGTGCCTACATCAATTGGAGAATAAATCCTCAATGACAGAGTATTTGTTAATATCCTGAATGGGAATGACAAAAGAGAAGTTGGAATTGTGCCAACTTTATTCTTTTTTAAAAGATAAATATCTGGTTTTGGGGGGTATTATTCATAGATGATTAGTATTTAAAATGCTCAGACAGGGAGCTCTAAAACAGTGCTAGGACTGGGTACTAGTTCTAGGACAGACATAAATCTCTATACCTTGACTTGACTCCACATATTGTGGGATTCCATTGAGATCCAAGAAGACATACCACCACTATGGATGTGTGACAGTTATACAGCTAACCTGTATAAACACCATAGTCAAGGAGGCCAACCCCCAACCACGACGATAATGACAACAGAAAAGTGGAAAGAAATGAGAAAATTAAAAAGATCACAAAAGAAATACAATTTTCAATCCAGGAAAAAAATATATATAAATGCAACTTAAGAAATTAAGTGGGTCGGAGAAACAGCTCTAAGGACCAGTGCCAACTTAGCATCCTGGAGGCCCAGGTTAGATACCCTGAGCACTCAGAGCACAGAGATAGGAGTATCATTAGGCCATGCTAGAGGTGGCCACCAATCCCCCAAATATCAGTAAAACTCAGTTATTTTATGAATGACTATCTTTGAAATGATCACTGTCTGATTTTTCAGAATCTCACACGTAAATATCGCCATTCATTATTGAAAGCAATGGGTATTTTTTTTTTTGCCCACTACTAGCTAAATTGCAATTAGTACCAAAATTCTATTTTGCATTTTTGTGTTAGCCGTCTGTGACATGTGATATAAAAATATATTTTCCAGGAGCCAGATAAGTAATTTCTCATTTTTAACTGTCAAATAAATTTGAAAGAACCTCCAGCTCTGTGCAGTATTTATAAAATCCTATCAATATGATTTAAAGTGAGAAGTGTCCTTCAGGAGCAATGATAATGCTGTTTGTGCAAAGCCAGTTTCCATTTTCTACCTTCTTTAAAATAACAGAATCCAAATGTTTTAGGAGGGACCAAATTTCTTAAATGTACATGGAAAAAGAAAGGCAGCTTCTGTTTCTCAGACATCTCTGCAGGTAGAAAGGCACATCTTAGATGAAGCTTTATGTGTTTTCCTTAAAACAATGGGCTGACTCCATAGATATGCAACTTACCAGTAGTCTAGCTACTTCTCCTGCTAGCAAGGTCAGTGCCTTTCTGCCAAGAGAATAAAAATCAAATCCAAAGGATAGCAGAGCACAAAGCAAAAAGATCAATGTACCCTTGGTAATGTAGAAGACTCTGAGGTTGACCCAACCTTGGACCATGTCCAAGAAATCTTAGGGCATTATGGCCCAAGACAATCTAAGAGTATGTGTCACATTCTGTTACTCTCAACTGAATGCAATTCTTTGTTTGTTTGTTTGTTTTTTGGAGGGGGGCTTTTTTGATATTTTTATTTAAGCACCATGGTTACAAACATGTTTATAGTTGCGTTTCATTCTTAAAAACTACACCCCCCTTCACCAGTGCAACCTTCCCACCACCAATGTCCCCCACCCTTTGCCTGTATTTGAGACAGGCATTCTATTTCTCTCACTCACTACCATTGTCATGATAGTTGTTAGTGTGGTTATTTCTCTAACTGCATTCACCACTCTTTGTGGTAAGCTTAATATAGTGGGCCAGTTCTTCCAGTCCTCATGTCTATTATCTCTGGGTATTATTACAATAATGTCTTTTTCTTAAATTCCACGTCTGAGTGAAACTATCCTGTGTCTATCTCTCTTCCTCTGACTTATTTCACTCAGCATAATAGTTTCCATATCCATCCACGTATAGGAGTTTTTCGTGGCTTAATTTTTTTCCTCATAGCTGCATAGTATTCCATTGTGTATATGTACCACAGTTTTTTTAGCCACTCATCTGGGTTGTTTCCAGATTCTGGGTACTGTAAATAGAGCTACAATGAACATAAGAACGCAGAGGGCATTTTTGTATTGCATTTTTGTGTTCCTAGGATATATCCCTAGGAGTGGTATAGCTGGATTTTATGGGAGCTCAATTTCCAATTCTTAATGATAAAATCCCAACAAATATATCCCCATCAGACCAGATTCACTTTATTCTTCAGCATGGCAAATCAAAATGGAGAATGTGCAGATGTTAAGTCTCACAAAACATATTTTCCATCTCTACTGTGAAAAACTCTTTTTTTAAAAAAAAGCATTCAAGTTCTTTTAAAGTATTTCTCAGTCACTCAGAAGTGTGAAGTCAGAAGGAATTCACTGGAAACAAACTTGGCTAAAGAATTAACAGGGCAACCCACTCTGCTATACATTTTTGTCTATAAACCAAATAAGGAAAACTTGCTTTTCAGACTCATTGGTATTCTTCAGTGTGTCCCCATTTTACGAAAGCTTATAGCTAAGTAGGAGGAGTGACTCACAGAAACAATTTTGTGCATGTAAATCTCAACCCATTGAATGAAATTTGAAACATTCTCTCAAAAATACCACTCAGTCTTGAGTTTCGTGCCTTGCACAAATACAAAAGTTTTAAATTATCCAAGATTGTCACACTCCAGAATGAAGATATTTGTACAACCTTGCTTAACGCTGACAATTGCCAATTAGTAATTACAACCATTCACTTATTTTATCCTTCAAAAAATGTACAATGCAAGAGCATAACAATGACTCCACATCTTCCATTGGGAATTTGTTTGAGAGCAACAGAAACTATAATAAAAAATAAGAGAAACTGGTTTTTCTCTTTTCACAGAAAAACTGGAAGGTACTTGGCTCAGAGCTGAAATAGAAACTGAAAGAGAAGATGTCACCAAACTACATCTGTTTTTCTGTTTTATCATCTTATGTGATTTTCCTCTTCAGGGTTCTAAGATCTCTGCTGCATTCAAAGCAAGGAAGCAGAAAAATAGTAAGACTCAAAATCTTGAACCTCCATTTTTTGTTCAAGAGTGAGTGAGCTTCAGAAATCTCCAGCTAATCCTTGTATTAATGGTCACTCCTAGCTTTAAAGGAGGCTGAAATGTGGAATGATTCATTTTCAAACTTGCATAGAAGATAGAAAAAAGGTGGAAAGAGATGCTGAAGGAACAATTCAAGGCATCTTTATTCTACCAGATGGTTCTGTTAGTACCATTCACGTTGGTCTCACCACCATTCTGCTTACAGGAGCAAAGTATTTGCTCCACAAATTGTGCTAAACATCTACAGTCAAGTGGATCCAACCATTCAACCAACTCTGACCTCTATTACAAATGTAAATTTATGACTATATCATTATAATTTCAAACTAAAAGACAAGCTCCCTGGAGAGCTTTCCTATGAAAGTGTAGACTTAATTGTATAGGCCTTTCAAAAAGTATTCTGATATACGTGGTAAAGTAAAACTGCACCAAATCATAATACATGGGGAAAAAAAAAACCCTTGGAAATCATCTTGAAATAATTTAGTCTTCTTTTAGAGACTTTCACTAGAGATACCATTTATCCATTTAGCATCAGAACAGAACTAAAACATGAGATTTCTGATACCCTGTCCTAATTCAGTTACTACAAAGGAACCCTGAAAACAAAAATATTTTCAATCATATTATAGAATGCAAAATTGGGATAAAAAAATTTTCAGCATGTTTAGCAAACTTTCCCCATGTTTTTCTGCATTGAGTCTTTCCCCCAATGTATAGTGTGGCCCCTCCAAACATTTTAAGATATAGTTCTTATGCAGGAAGGCTGAATGACTCACAAAGAAATATATAAAAAGCTTCCTTTCGAGTATATACAGGACTTCAACTATGTAAAATAGACCCAACTCCTGCAATCTTAATTAAGAGGTGCTTGCATTTAATGTTTATAAATTATTTTGATCCATACTGTAAGAAAAACAGGGGTGCAATTCTCTTTTGATACTCCAATGTCTTTAGTAAAATTTGTAAATGCTCCATGAGCTTTCATCTTTCAAGCCTCATAATATGCTGGTATATAAAACATCAAAACAGTCTCACTAGAGAGAGAAAATGGCCTACAAGGGGCAAAGCTTCTCCATACAGTAAGAGGGAGAGAGTAGAGAAGTAGAATGAAGAACATTCAAGGAGTATCAAGGTGTATGTATGGGAGAATAAAGAGCAAGTCTTATGTCCTGAGTTTCCTTTTTATATTTCCAACTATGTTTTTTAACACCAGCTAGTTGCACTAGATTCTTCTCACCAGTAGGCGAGTTACTGATAGTCAGTAACTATCAGGAAAATAAATTCCTAATACACAAGACCTAGATAACAGTTTTGATCTATATGCCTTAAAGATGAGTTATAAAATCAAGTATTATCCCTAAGGCACTTCTTCCAACAAAGAATATCTATGGAAAAAAATCCCACAAAAACACTATTGATGACAAGAACAGTTGGAAATGATCGCTCTGGACAAGAAAGGGATGCTGCAGGGAGATAAAGTGATATGCATGATACTTTTTCAGTAACAGTATTCCAAACTACAGTTCCTAAAAGATAAAACGGGGAGAGAGATGAAAACTAAAAAGAAGAAGAAAGAAAGAAAGAAAGAAAGAAAGAAAGAAAGAAAGAAAGAAAGAAAGAAAGAAAGAAAGAAAGAAAGAAAGAAAGAAAGAAAGAAAGAAAGAAAGAAAGAAAGAAAGAAAAGAAAGAAAGAAAGAAGAAAGAAAGAAAGAAAGATAGATAGAAAGAAAGAAAGAAAGAAAGAAAGAAAGAAAGAAAGAAAAAGGAAAGAAAATAATAAAATGAAAGAAAGAAAGAAAGAAAGAAAGAAAGAAAGAAAGAAAGAAAGAAAGAAAGAAAAAAGAAAGAAAATAATAAAATGAAAGAAAGAAAGAAAGAAAGAAAATAAAATGAAAGAAAGAAAGAAAGAAAATAATAAAATGAAAGAAAGAAAGAAAGAAAAAATAATAAAATGAAAGAAAGAAAGAAAATAAGAAAGAGAAAGAGAAAAGAAAGAGAAAGAAAGAAAGAAAGAAAGAAAGAAAGAAAGAAAATAATAAAATGAAAGAAAGAAAGAAAGAAAGAAAGAAAATAAAATGAAAGAAAGAAAGAAAAAAGAAAGAAAATAATAAAATGAAAGAAAGAAAGAAAGAAAGAAAATAATAAAATGAAAGAAAGAAAGAAAATAATAAAATGAAAGAAAGAAAGAAAGAAAAAATAATAAAATGAAAGAAAGAAAGAAAGAAAATAAGAAAGAGAAAGAGAAAAGAAAGAGAAAGAAAGAAAGAAAGAAAGAAAGAAAGAAAGAAAGAAAGAAAGAAAGAAAGAAAGAAAGAAAGAAAGAAAAGAAAGAAGAAAGAAAGAAAGAAAGAAAAGAAAGAAAGAAAGAAAGAAAAAGAAGAAAGAAAAAAAGAAAGAAAATAATGAAAGAAAGAAAGAAGAAAGAAAAAAGAAAGAAAGAAGAAGAGAAAGAAAGAAAGAAGAAAGAAAGAAAGAAAGAAAGAAAGAAAGAAAGAGAAAGAAAGAAAGAAAGAAAGAAAGAGAAAGAAAGAAGAAAGAAAGAAAGAAAGAAAGAAAGAAAGCAGGCAGGCAGGAAGGAAGGAAGGAAGGAAGGAAGGAAGGAAGGAAGGAAGGAAGGAAGGAAGGAAGGAAGGAAGGAAGGAAGGAAGGAAGGAAGGAAGGAAGAGAAAAGTGTCTTTCATAGATACATGTGGGAGGAATGAGAGGAAAATTGGAGAGATTGGTGGTGGAAACTCAACCATCAACAACTTTTCAACTCTGTATATAAAATAAAAAATAAATAAAAATAAAAATAAAAACACTACAGGGGATATCTTTCCTACAAGTTTACAAGCCCTCAATACAGTGTGCAAACTTTTTAGGTTATATTATGTTTTCTGATTACTTACTTGAATCATATATTCATCACCTTTTCAAGTGCCTAATTATTTTAAGAGTTCTAGCAAATCACCTCAGTGAAATATTTCTCATTTTAAAAGTTTTATTGAGAAATTATCCGTTAGTGGAAGAGTTCAATAGGTTTTACAAAAAAAAAGAGATTCTGCATTATTAAACAAATATGAAATTAGGAGATACTTAAAGCTCAAAGTAAGTCAGCCGTTTTTTATTATTATTGATAAAACTTCAATTCTGGAAGATCTTTTTAAGGTATCACTTTGTTTGGGTACAAGATCAAGAAGCTGAATGAAGTAATTTCTAAACTCATAATTCCCTCAAAATGACATGGTTCTTATAAGTCAGCACTATGCTCTAAACAAGGCGAGTCAAATACAGAATCTTGGTGTCTTGTTCTTAATCCATTGAGCATGTCAACGAATTGCTAGTCATTGATTTCTCTCATGCTTACAGTGTATAAGTGATAAAGGATTTTATTACCATTTCCCAGAGATGGCAGCAGATAAAAGTGACTAATATCTTTTCAAATGCATTTTGATAACACGGAGGAAAATGTTCAATACTGAAAATACAACATCCATAGATTTTTGTCTTAGCGTCTACTGACAAGATGTGGCTTCATATATAATGCCAGTAATTCAATTACAGTAATAGCAATTTAAATATGTACTGGGTTTTCTTCATTCTGGATTTTGTTCCATATTGATGCTGCTCAAGGCTTACTCTGAGCTCTGCACTCAGAAATCACTCCTGACATTGCTCAGGGAACCAGATGAAGTGCTAGGGATCAAACCTAGATCAGGCATCTACAAGCATGTACCCTGCCCTCTTTACTATCTCGCTGGCTTCCTGATATCTGTTTAACTGAGATCACATGTGTCCCTAAAACCTAGTTATTATTTGGACCAGATCATTAGCACAGAGGGTAGGGTGTTTAGCTTGCACATGGCCAAGCCCATGTTTGATCTCAGGCATCTTATATGGCCCCCTGAGCCTGCCAGGAGTTATTCCTGAGTGCAGAGCTAGGAGTAACCCCTGAGAACCGCCGGGTGCAACTCAAAATAAAAACAAAACAAAACAAAACAAAACCTAGATATTTCAGTAAGAAGCAGTCAGTCCAGAATTTTCAACTCTCTGAGCAGATAAAGTTGAGGAGTTCAACTCCAATGTTTGTTTCTGTTTTGCTCTATTTCACCATGTCAACAATCAAACCCAGGATGTCACATATGCTAGACAAGTGATCTACCCTTGAGCTCTACTCCCAAACCCTCAAATGCTTTTAAAATAGAAAATACTTCTGGTTCATGCAAGATGTCTTTGCCCACTAAGTAAAATTAGAAACCCCAGAAATGGCGCAAGTGGCAATCAGAGGAAAACTCTAATCTATGAAAAGGAGAGGATCAGCCAGACCCTAGTAGAAACAACCCTGTGTTTGCTTAATAAACTATGATCCAAGAGTGCTGGGAGGGAAGGGAGAAAGGCCCATGGGGTGTCAGTGGAAGGAAAGATAATAAGTGTCACAGCTCTGCAAGGACAGAATTTGCGCTTCTAAAAACAATTTTTGAAGTAAATAAAAAGAACTAGTGAGTGACACCCCCAAAATGGGAGGAAGAGAGAAGCAGCGTGATTTAAGAACTTCCTCCCCACTGGGCAGATTATAAGGTACAGAGACTCTGCAGCCTCCCCTAGCAGCAAAAGAGGATTCAGACTCAGTCCTCCCCTATCTCCAGCTGGGGTGCAGCCAACAGAAGCAGATGGCAAGAAAGCACTGGTGGGGGACCCTGTCATACACAGCAAGCTCCAGACCCAAGACAGCACTTTTTCACCGAGGACCAAAAACTCAACTCTACTAGAAGGCTTTCTGGGGAGAGGTTTTCTCGTCCTTTTGGTAGCACCAAAAGGACTTGGAAACTTCTGAAGTATCATGCAAACCAGATTGAAACAGCACCAAATATTCTCTAGGATTGAAATTGTTGGAATCACAGCCCACAGAGTAATTGAGTGTCTGTATGCTAAACTGTGTGTGAAGATCTAGATTTGGGGGCTGGAGAGAGAGAATTCAGGGGTTAAGGTTCATGCTTTGTGTACAACAGAATTCTATTCCTAGCACTACATGGTTCCCGTTGCCAGGTAGAGCCCTGGAGCTTCCCACAGCAGAGTTGGGAAGGCCTGGTAACCCTTGGCAATGCAGAATTCAAGCAGTGCTCATTTCCTCAGACCCTCACATTGAACCAAGGGTCCAATTGGCTGAGAATCACTGGGCAGGGCCTGAGCACCACTTGGGATGTCCCCAAAAGATAAAACTAAAGATAAGATTTGAAAAGAATTCAAGAAATTCTAAAGGAGCAGCCAAAACATCAAGGAAACCATCACTGGAATGAGAAAAGGCAAGTGACATCAGAACCAATTCAAAAGCAAATCATGAGATTGGCGTGTTAAGGGTTTAAAAGCTGCCATTATAAAATTGCTTTACCCAACAAATTATCCGAAAATAAGTAAGGGGGAAATAAGGGAAAAAGGAAGAAAAAAAAAGACTATCTCAGCAAAGATGTCTGTTAACTTCTCAATAGAACCAAATGACAATTGAAGGATTAAGAGATACATGAGGAGGAGGAAATAAGCCCTGAATATGATAGAAGATAGAAGGGATCTTGTTTGCTTTAAGCAAGGAAAAGCAAGTGCCTCAACTTAGATAAGAGCATCTCAGGACATTCACAGAGCACTAACATTCCTATCACCAAAGGGCTGGAAAGTGAAGAAAAATAATGGGGGCCTGGAACAATGCCAAAAAAGCACCCTAAACTTGGTGAAAGACAAATCTAGATGTTAGGATCCGAAGTCAAAGAATGAGACCACCACAATTGAAATAAAGCAAAGCAAAGCTTTAATTCATCAGTCAGGGCACCTTTCACAAGTGACACCCACCCCAAGGGGTCACAAGCCAGGTTCTACAGGGCTAGAAGTAGAAAGTCTTGACCTTTCAGTTCATTGGCTGTTGTCTAGGGGTTCTAGGGTGTTTCATCATGTCCTTTTATGGCTTGATGTCTAGGATAGTATATTGTGATTTATAGAGCTTTGAGATCTACTTCATTATTGTTGGGATAGACACTTAGCCCTTAAATGGAGAAACTTAACACTGGATGGACAAAATGGAGTCCCTTCTGCTCTAGGCTTCACACTAGAAATTTCACAAACTGCTCAAATTCAAACAAAATAACACACACACCACAAAAAAACATTTGATGACTAATCTTCTAAACAACTGAAGACAAAAGAAAATAATCTTAAAACCACAGAGAAATGGCAGAGGGCCTTTGGCAGAATAACAACTCAGACACCAATTATTTCCTCTTCAAAAGCATGAAGGCCTGAAGGAAATGGCACCTTTTGTGGAACAAAACCTTTTGTTTTGTTTTGTTTTTGTTGAGGGGCCATATATAAAGCTACTCAGGGTTTATACCTGGCTCTGTGTGCAGGGATCAATCCTAGAGGCTTGGGGAATATAAGCACTGCCAGGAATTGAACCCTGTACAAGGCAAGCTCCCTACACATTTTACTACTGTCTCTGGTTCTGGAAATGACACATTTTTCAAATGCTGAAGGCGAAGATCTGTCAATCACAAATACATTGAGTCTATGAGTTTCCTGGGTTATATTGAAGAATCAAAACTAAATGTAATAACACTGTCTCACACTCAAAATAACAGCTTTTAAAAAGAAAGGAGAGTACAGAGATCTCTCATGAATATGAAAATAGCAAACACTGAGAAAAGTATACAGAGTTATACATAAAAACATTTTAAATAAAAGCTAACTCCTATAAATAAATAACTGGCAGGATGGCCATAAAAAGGGGAATAAAGAATATGAAAAATGAAATAAACAGAATGTGTAATAAAATAGCAAACATAAACTGCAATAGGAGACTGAGAAATTGCATTACTAATCTGTCACTAGTGGAAATGCCAATAGCATGTCTTCTCTAGAAAATGACTAAGAAATTTCTTTATGAACTAACCATGAAATTGCCATAAGAATCAAGAATCTTTCCTCCAGGTGTTTATCCCAAAGAAATGAAAACCAGTATTCACACAAAAACCCAAATACAAATGTACATAAACCCTGATATGAAAGGTCAGACAAGCTATGGACGAGATAGGTCCACACCTATGGAATACCATGCAACAATGAAATGGAGCAAAGCGTTGGTGTCCACAATAGCTTGGCTAAATTTATGGGAATAGTGTCGGGAGGGGGAAAATAATCCCAAAGATCCTATAATCTGTAGTTCAACCCTATAATATTCTTGAAATGACAAAATTACAGATAATAGAAAACAGATTGATGTTTGCAAAGAATAGGAGTGGGACCAAAGAGGGAATTGGAGGTGTATGTATGCAGTTCTAGAAAGGGGAAATCAAAGATTTCTTGAGGTATTGGGATAGTCTATATCTTGACTGTAGTGACAGATATGCAAGCCACCAAATCTAGTGATTAAATGGCATAAAAGTAAATCCATGCATAAATATAGAACTGCTGAGAGCCAAAAATTAATAATTAGTTTTTTAAAAACTGGTGAGGTCCACCACAAAGACTGGCACACATCACAAAGAGCAAGAGGAACCAGTGCTAGCATGAATACAAGAGGAAGGAACTCTCATTCACTGCTGGTGGGAATGCCATCTAGTCCAGAACTTTCTGGGAAACAATATGGATATCCTTAAAAACTGGACAACTTGAGCTTCCCTATGATCCAAAAATACCACTTTTAGAGATATACACCAGGAACACAAAAGCACAATTCAAAAATATTCTCTGCACTCCTTATGTTCATTGCAGCACTATTTATAATAACCAGAATCTAGAAGCAATCCAGGTGTTCAACAATAGAGGAGTGGCTAGAGAAACTGTGGTACATCTACACAATAGAATACCATGCAGCTGTTAGGAAAAATGTAGTCATGAAATGTGCCTATACATAGATGAACATGAAAAATATTATGCTGAGTAAAATGAGTAAAAGGGAGAAAAACAGACACAAAATAGTCTCATTCATCTGTGGAATTTAAGAAAAATAAAAGACAGTCTGGTCATAATGCCCAGAGACAATAGAGATGAGGTCCGGAAGGAGCAGCCCATGATATGAAGCTTACCACAAAGATTGATGAGGGCAGTTAGAGAAATGACTGCACTAACTACTACTATGACAATGATAGTGAGATGAGAGAAATAGAATGCCTGTCTCAAAGACAGATATATGTGGAGGGAGGAGAAATGAGGAACATTGGTGGTAGGAAAGCTACACTGGTAAATAGTGGTGTGCATTCAAAGACTAAAACCCAACTATGAACATTTCTGTAACCACAGTGCTAAATAAATTATTTTTTAAAAAATGGTGAGATCAGCAATGGGACTACTGGGTGATTGTCCTTCCACTGTAACTTTACCTTGTCCTCTTTCTTTGCATCTTTGTTCTCATAGTTAAAAATAAAAAAAAAATTTTTTTAAAAATGGTGAGATCAGAGCCAGAGGATAGCACAGCGGGTAGGGCATTTGCCTTGCATCTTGCATGTGGCATCCCATATGATCCTCTGAGCCTGCCAGGAATAACCACTGAGCACCACTGGCTGTGGTTCCTTCACACACACACACACACACACACACACAAATCCTGGTGAGATCAGAATAAGATCTGTAGGATATATCATTGTTGGTTTTCTAGCTGTGATAACCTATAATGGTTTTTCAAGATTACGGGAAATGGAGTGAAAGGCACACCAAGATCTCTTCACATTATTTTCGCGTGAAAAATCTTCATCTCAACATTCAAAATGTAATTTACAAAACTGAGGGAACATTGTAGGAAGGAAATAAGTTTTTCACATAGGCTTAATAAATACTCACTTTACACATTAACTTCGAAGGTAAAAGAAATAAAAAACAATTAAAATGGAGAGAGGTGATTGGTCCCACTTCTCCAGGGACTTCATCACCTGCAACCCAGACACTCTCCTCTTGACACAGCTGGAAAGAGGATCTTCAGTGCAAAGCGTTGGTGTCCACAATAGCTTGGCTAAACTGATGGGAATTGTGTCAGGAGGGGGAAAATAATCCCAAAGAATCTGTAAAAATAAGCAAGTGAACACAGTTTTGGACAAATCTATACTCTCTAACACTCTCTAAGGCATCTTTCCTGTATGCCTCCCAAATGCAAAAGTCACAAGAGAAAAAGAAAAAATATTTGAGACTAGTATAGTCAATGTTTTTAATAACCTATAGAGACCATCTTTTAAAATAAAACTAAAAATAGAAACAGAGTGAATATAGCCACGGACATATTTTAGAAGACAGAGATTGTTAATATGAACCAAATTTACTGACTTACAAAGATACTGAAATATGCTAAATAGTTAAGTCTAAAAAAATTTAAGATAAACTGCAGATAGCAAGAAATCAAAATAGAAAGAAAATGTATATAAGAATAGAATATATATAAGATATAAGAATAAGAGTCATATACATTAGGAATATAGACACAGACAATAATGTCTAAAGGCTGATGTTTTCATACATGTTGAGAGGCTCCTGAAAATAAAACAAGTTTTGTGCTCATAAAACTACTATGTGCCTTAAATATTACTGTGAAAGATTTGTAGTTCACTTTGCCCACAATAAAAACATAAACAAACATAAACAAAAAAAATAATAATGTAATGGTTTATAAGACCACTTCAAAAAAGGAGGGACACACCAGAAAAGTTTGACTTCTTTATTTAAGAAAAACTAGAGGGCCAAAGTGATAATATAGAGGTAAGGCATTTGTCTTGCACACGGACAACACAGGACAGATGGTGGTTCGAATCCCGGCTTCCCATATGGTCCCCCAAGCCTGCCAGCAGCGACTTCTGAGCACAGAGCTAGGAGTAAACCCTGAGCATTGCCAGATGTGACTAAAAAAAAAAAAAAAAACCTAGAAAGATAGTCTGGAAATAAAAAACTTGAATTTTCCAGTGACTGAAGTAAAAGGGAAATGAATATTCTTTGGATTAATAAATCCATAAGTGTACACACAATTTGAATGGACAATACTTGTGTGGTGTGAGAAAAACAAGCCAAGAAAGTAGAGTAAAAGCTGATTCTAGACCAGAAAAATTCCTGCACTATTCTACGGAAGCAAAAATAGCATATCCTCTTTGGGAAAAGTTTTAACAATTTTTTTTACAAGTTCAGCAACCTACCTGAAGTTGAATTCATAATCCAAATATTGAACCATATGAGGGATCAATCCACCTTATATTGGCTCTGTAGCTCTGGGAGAACCAACATGAGCAAGTCCCAGAAGTATTTCAACCAAGAGGAAAAAGACAACAAGATCAGTGGCAGAATAATTGGGGGGGGGGGCACATGAATAAAAGAATATAAGCAACAGCATCCAGGGCTTACTCCTGGCTCTGCACTCAGAAATCATTCCTGGCAGGCTATGGGGACCATATGGGATGCCAGTGATAAAACCCAGGTAGGCCACATGCAAAGCTAATGCCTTACCTGCTATGCTATCACTCCAGCCCTAAGTGGTATAATTATTAAAGATAGAATCTATAAAAAAAAAAGAAGACCTGGTTTGGGGAGAGAGGGAAAGTGATATGGAAAAGCAAGAATTACTTGTTTTTAAAAAATTAAGTATTACTTCCAGAAATGAAAAAATTCATCTTAGTTCAAATCTGAACAATAACTAAGACACAGACATAATTAGTGAATTATAGATATGAGGACAGGAAAGAAAAAAATCAAAGGGAAGAAATCAAGGGGGAAGAAAGGAGAGAAATCAAGTTTAAAGAAGCAGATAGGAGGAAATAAAGGTAGTGGCCTTAAACACATCAGTGGCATTGAAATGTGGTATCTTTGTATATCTAAACTTGAGTTTAGATAAAAAATTTAAAAAAAAACTGAAAACATGAGATCCAAACTCCATCAAACTTAAAAATTTGCCTATCTAGGGGACAAGCTGGAGGGGAGAAGGTATGGGGACATTGGTGGAGAGAATTTATGACACTGGTGGAATCGATGTGGAACATTGTAACTCTGAAACTCTATTATGAACAACTTTGCCTTCATATAAATAACACAGTGCCTTCATATAAAAAAATCTTTTCAGTCATACAAAGGGTGATAGGACAGTGGGTAGGGAACTTTGCTTGCACAAGGCTGGTTCCCTAAAATTTCCTATGGTCCCCATTTCAGCCAGCACCACCAGAAGTGGTCCCTTAGTGCAGTCAACAGGCAGCCTGGAGCAATTCTAGATGTGGCCCCAAAACAAACAAATTAAAGAAACCTTAATTAGCTGGGAAGTAGTCCTGAAGAATTATTCAAAAGCCACTGAAAACTACTTCCTAAAAAGTACAGAAGTAACAGGCATAAGAGATTCAACAAAGATCAAATAATTATAAGGAATGGGAAATGCAGAAAACTAGAGGATGGTCCAAAAGATGTACTATCAATTTAAATAACAGGAGAAACACGAGTCATAGAAGTTTACAAATCCCCAAAAAGATAAAGTTTCAACAAACTCACACAAGGCTACAGAAAAACCAAAGATTAAGAGTTATCCCTAAAACAAACAAAAGGCATCTCTCATCATCAACAGAAGGTGTGAAGAACATCTTACAGTGTCAGAAAAATAATGGTCAACATAGATTTATGTATCCAGAAATGTTATTCTAATAATTGGATGAAATACTGTTTCACACACATACAAAAAGATTAAGAGACTTTTGTTATTTGCATATTCTTATCCAAGAACTGCTTCCTTAGGGAAAAAAATTTATCTCCTGAAGAAGAAGAAAAAAGGAGACAAGGTGAAGAGAGAAATGTAGGCAAGTTTAAATAAGCCTTGACTATAAAAATCATCAATTTATCAAAAATGGCAAAGAACATGGAGAAACTGTGGAAGAGTTACATCACCACATAGAATTATGAGACCCAGGGAAGGATCAGAGTTAGGACATTGGAAAGTCCTGATACCATTCAGGAGTCGCTATTTTGATTAATTTCATCAGAGAAATGCAAATGTTTAAAAAAAATTAAGAAACCACTACAAATATGGAAATGGAGTAGCGATGATACAGATCAATAGATGAAGAGGAGATTGATGAAACAGTGGATTCAGGGGAAAAAATAAGAAAGAAAGGAAAATAAACAAGAAGAGACAGAAGAGCTGGGAGAGGGGACCAGCCCGAATTTCCAGGGAAGGGATCCTGCATTTGAAAACTGCAAAATGCACACATATGGAGGGGCCAGAGCCTCAGGCTGTTGGTCCTGGAGGTACTGAATGAACAGATGGTGAACCTGCAATTTGAGGAAGCCTTGCACTGAGCATCTGAGGAAGGGGGAGTAAAACAGAAATAAATGAGGTAAAAAGTCAAGATGTCAAGGAGGGCCAGAGAGCAGGGCCGGCCTGAGCAACAGGACCACAGGTAGATCATGAGCCTCGCATGTAGCTGACCTGGGTTCCATTCCCGGCATCCCACATGGTCCCTTGAGCCTGCCAGGAATGAGTGCAAAGCCAGGAGTAACCCCTGAGCTCAACCAGGCATGACCCCAAAACAAACAAGCAGCAAAAAAAAAAAAAAAATAGAAGAAGAAGAATTAAGATATCAGTGAGCTTGAAACATCTTTTAGGGGTCATGGATTGAGCTGGTCAACGCTATGTACCCCTGCCCCTTAGATGTGAGTTGCCCTGGAAAGAGGTATGACTCAGACCCAGAGATTTGGGGCATCTTGGGGGATGCTTGAAGGGGCTAAGATTTCAAGGAAATTATGTTTTTTGTTTTTTGTTTTGGTTTTTTATTTTTGGTTTTTGGGTCATACCCTGCAGCACTCAGGGGTTAATCCTGGCTCTATGCTCAGTAATTGCTTCTGGCAGGCTCGGGGAACCACATCCTTCTGCATGCAAGTCAAATGACCAACCTCCATGCCATTGTCATCCTAAAAGCAACAAGTCTTTTCTTGAATGAATACTATGGGAAATGGTGAGGAGATGACCTGACAATTTATAATGAAAGAAACTCACTCACTCATTCATCCTGCAATCAACAATCTCTGCCTTCCTCAAACACTACTCCTAGCATTTGTTCAGAAAGAGCAATGAATTTTTTTTTCAGCCATAACACAACCAAATAAATCCAAATTACTAGCCTCCACATTTTTGTGTCTCAAGACATCCTGTACTGCTGGCTTCTGAGTCAAAGCAAGTCAAATAAGATATGAAGATTAAGGGGGACTCTAGCCTTTTCTGACTCTAAATCTTCAGTTTTCAAAATGAAAAAACCCACAAATATTTCTGGGTCTCCTATCTTTATCAAATAGAAATCATTACTGTAGATATCTATAACAACCATATTTATATGTATATAGATGGTTGTTATTTTTATTAACTACCCGTCTCTCGACAGCTAGAGGACTTCAAGATCAGAAACCCTTATCTGATTGATTTCTTATCCTCAAATCAAAAACAACTCTATTGAAAAAGCAAACAAACATATCCCATCCAGAGCAATTCAAGATAATCCATCTTTGGAAAATATGTCAAGTCAGAAATAAAAAAGTAAATCAGCTTGAGGGAAAAAGATGCAAAGAGGACACACTGCAAAATTGTGTAATTCACAACTGTAAGATAAGAAAAGAGGGAGCATCAGAATATCAAACCTCTGCACATTTTCTGTCTATTTATTTTATCCATTTGACTTATTTATCTGTGTGTTGTGTGTTGGAGGGGGGTAATTGATTATAGAAAAGGATCCGAGACAGGCAGCCAGTGTATTACAAGCTAAATCCTATAAATACAAATTTGAAGAGCTGAACATGCTGTGTTCAGTATTATACTGGAAACACACCCCTCTATATGAAAGGGGTGTCTCCCTTGGGATTCAGAAAACAGGTGGCCTGGACAGAAGCCTTTGGAATCTCCTTTCTTTCATTTGCAATGAATTAATTTCTTGGCCTATGTCCCTTTTTGAAAATTTATGGCAGATAAATTCAAGAGTCCTTTCTGGGACCTGAGAACTAATACAGAGAGGTCAGGTATTTGCATGTCTTGCATGCTGCTGACCCCAGTTTAATCACGGACCCAGGAATAATCCCCCCTAATAGAGTCAGGACTAAACCCTGAGCACAGTTCAGGAATAATCCCTAAGTAAAATCAGGAGTAAACCCCTGAGCTCATCCTCCATGGCCCTCAACCAATTTCCAGTTGGCACCTCAAGCCAAAGATGCAACACTCTGGAACCCCAAACTTTTTGTTTACATGAAAATTATTGACAGAACCAAGCATTTTCAATCAAAGGGAGATATGTGTGACCCACTAAATTATTTTTAAATCATCTGTACTTTCATAAATTCCCCTAGGATTGTGCATCAATTATATATATAATATATTCTATTACAGGACATAAAATGCATGTTTATACTAGGCATATAGTTTATAGTTTATATATATATTTATAATGGGCATATAGTTCCTATTTTATATATGTTTATACTATATAGTTACATATGATATAAAAGCACAATTCTATTAGCAACAGCATATATGTTTCTACATGTTACATATAACTATGCATGCATGTCTTTCAAATAAAACAGACTATGACTTGCTCTGTGCTCTCCTCTTAAACTTAAAGCTATTTAGAGCTTATATTTCTGTTTAAATTGACTTAGACCGAAAGCTATTGATGAAGAAGAGTTGAAGGAGCGTTTAAAGTCCAGCCCAAAATGTGTGTGGGGTGGGGAGGGTCTTCCCAAAGGGGGAGTTGAGGAAAAGATACCGAGCCACACACTTGTAGGAAGGGCCAGGCCCTGAGACACCGCAGCACCCACAAACCCAGACAGACAGCGCTTCCCCAAACTTCCCTGCAGATCCAAAGCCTCGGGGTGCCCCCTGGGTGCTCAGCATCCTGGCAAGCAGGACCAACTCCGGGGGTGCTTGGGACTCCCCACCCTAAGCAGCTCACCCCAACCGGAGCCCGGGTCCCCAAGGGTTCGCGCCGCCTCTCCCCTTCCTCGGGGTTTCACCCTTTGGCTGCAGGGGGACGAGCAGGAGCCCCGAGAAAAAGAGAGCCGGCGGGGGACAGCCAGGGGGACGTCCAGGCACAGGTTGACCACCAGTTACCCCCCCACAGCACCCCCAATTCCACTCTCCACTTGGGCTTGCATGTGTGCTGAAGTGCTTGCAGGAGGAATTGGGGGACCCCCTGCCGTCCCAGGGACAACCCTTACCTCCACTCTTCTTCCCCACAGGGTTCGGGTGTCCGTGCCACCGTCGCCACCGCCGCAGCTGCCCGACCGCGCCGAGCCGCCGAGACCTGCCCGCGCCCGGGGGTGTCCCCGGAGCTCCGGAGCCAGCAGAGTGGGGTACCGCGGCACCCTACCAGGCTGGAGCCGCAGCCCGGAGCCGGGGAAAGGGGCGCACGAGCCAAGCCGGAGGCGGCTGCGGAGCTAGAGCGCAAAAACGGCCGGTCGGAGGGCTTGTTTGGGGTGGAAGTGGGGGGACCCCAAGCCAGAATCAGAGAGTCGCAGGCGATGAAGATGCACCCCTAAAATGCATTTCTCTGCAAGCAATACCCCAACCCTTTTCTCGGTCCCCCCTAAAGCCCCCCAAAAGAGACAGCTCGCCCCCCACCCAAGCTGGGTTGTTGCTGGAAATAACAATGTGCAAGGTGGCTAAGGAAAGGTTGCAAATTTGGGACCTCCACCGATCCATTGCCAAAGAGCCAGACACACGGTTTCCCCAGCCGGTGGGCACCCCCTATGTCTCCCCCAAATCCTGCACCCCAACCTACCTCGCCAAAACCTCCTGCAGGGGATCCAGGAGACTTTTTTGCAAAACGACCCTTACTCGCAGGCTGGAGCGCGGGGCATCTCCGTAGCCAAGGGAGCAAGCAGCAGAATTACGCACAGCCTTGCGCGCGCGCGCGCGCGCGCGTGTGTGTGTGTGTGTGTGTGTGTGTGTGTGTGTGTGTGTGTGTGTGTGTGTGTGTGTGTGTGTGTGTGTGTGTGTGTGTGTGTGTGTGTGTCTCCTCTCGCTCGCTCGCTCGCTCGCTCTGAAGCCGGATGCTGAAAATCCCGGACTGAACCCCACTCTCGCCGCCCCCATTCATAATCCCAGCGGCCGTCTGCCACTACACGCCCTCCTCCTCCCTTGCCGCCCGCGCCCGCCGCGATTCGCCGTCCCCGGGAACGTGGCAGTCACTCGCTCCCTTGGCAGTACTAGGAAGCATAATGCGGGCTACGGAGGCGGAGCTGGGGGAGTGGGATGTGGGGGGTCCCCGGAGCTCCTAGTGGGGGGGCTTTGGGGATCTTGGAGAGGCGAGGAACTGAGCGAGCCCCTTGCAGGCAAGATGCCCGTGGGGCTCTCCCGTGGCTGGCACAAAGGGAGCTCCCGGGTGCAGAGGCGCAGCGCTGCGGAATGCAATGTGTGAGGGTCAGCTCACCCCGGAGGAAAAGGGGGGGTCCTCCTCCCGTATGACCCCCTGGGAATGTGTTCCATAACTTGGGGATCTTGCGTGAGCCAGAGCAACAGGCAACTCGGCAGCCCTGCGAGGCGACCGACCCCCCGCGGGAAAGGAGGGGATACGTGGAGGGAGGCCTGTCAAGCAGAAGGGGGAAGGGAGAAGTGGGGGGGGGGACGGGTTTTTTCTTTTCTTTTCTTTTCTTTTCTTTTCTTTTCTTTTCTTTTCTTTTCTCTTCTCTTCTCCTCTCCTCTCCTCTCCTCTCCTCTCCTCTCCTCTCCTCTCCTCTCCTCCCCTCTCTCTCTCCTCTCCTCTCCTCTCCTCTCCTCTCCTCTCCTCTCCTCTCCTCTCCTCTCCTCTCCTCTCCTCTCCTCTCCTCTCCTCTCCTCTCCTCTCCTCTCCTCTCCTCTCCTCTCCTCTCCTCTCCTCTCCTCTCCTCTCCTCTCCTCTTCTCTTCTCTTCTCTCCACCCTGTTGTTCAGCCCTTTCTGTTTGATAAAGGAAAAAAAAAAGAGCAGAAAGCTGACACCCATCCCAACCCACACACACACACAAAAAAAGAGGGAAGAAGAGATGCAGAGAGGGTAACTTTGCTAACTGGGGTACTATCACTAGCTAGATACCAGCCTGATGAAAGCATCATGCTAAAGTCTTCATTTAGTCCCAGAGAGTATCATCACCCTCTTAGTGATCTGGGTGCCAGTCAAATCAGATGCTGGGTTGCAAGGGTTATGAAGAGCTTCTCTTCATCCAAGGAGCTCTCAGCACAGAAGGAAAAACAACTAGAAGCGTCCCAAATGGCCCCTGCAACATTCAGGAACACACATCGGTTACTTCCCCAGAGCAGATTTTTTCTCAACTTGTTTAGGGTCTTAGGTGGCTTCTGAGCTGGGCGAGAAAGAGCGAAAAATTTGACAAGGATGTGGAGATCACTTTGTCTTTATTCTCCCACATATAATAAAAGGCCTCCCTCCCTGGTTCAGGGACACAGTAGACACCCCCTGAACCACTGTCCCTTCTTCTGCCCTTCAAATAAATTCTAGCCCTGAGCGTGTAAAGGATCCAGTTCCCCATCAGGGCTATGGACCCACATTCCCTTCCATCTTCTTGGACAAGGGCTGTGCATTCCACACCAGCCGCCCATCTGTCACCTTGAAAGGGAGCCCAAAGCCCAAATTAATAATACTGGCAAAGAGTGTCCCGAGGGCAGCCAACGGTCCTGCAATGCAGTCGAGGCGCTGACAGTCTTCGTAAAAGGACAACAAATAACACTCCCTTTTCCTAAAGTACAGTTGATTAGACTATTAAATGGAAAGACACTGTTGCCTGGCTGGAGTATCAGATGGAAACCAAAATTGTGAGTCCATTGAGGGAGAAAGAACTGGTATGAGTGGTCTTTTCCCTGAAACACACACACACACACACACACACACACACACACACCACATACCATTAGAACTTTGAATGATTATTAAAGCTCCAGCATTGTTACACAGGCCCAACAGGTTCCTGAAACCAAAAAGTTTAAAAGCTTAGCTAGACTGTGGAAGCATCTTTGCTATTTCTCCCTAGCGATCATACAAGCTAACAGAACCTGGAAGAAATGTTCAAAGCTATTTTTCACTGAAGTAAAACAGGCTTTGTTCACATACTCCAAAGGACTTGTAAGGTGACTGGCAGAAAGAACATGGGTTGGGACAGAAGTCTGAGGGAGAAATATGCAGAGAGTCAAAAAGGACCACCAGGAGGAGATCAGAAGGCTAAAAAGTCACTGTAATCACAGCTCAGCTTCTAGTAGTGGAGCTGGAGCAGAAGAAAAAGACCAAAAAAAAAGGGGGGGGATGAGCATAGAGGCAGAGTTTCTAAGACATCTAAGAGGTAACAGATTTCAGGGACAGCAGAAAATGCACTTCTTGAGCTGGTGAGATAATACAGCATGTGGGACCCTTGCCTTGCATGCAGTGAACCCTGTCTGATCCCTGTCAGCTTGTCAGGAGTGATCCCTGAATGCAGTCAGGAGTAAGCCCTAAGCAACATTGAGTGTGCCCCCCTCAAAAATAAAAAATAAAAAGGAATAAAAGATAAAAAGAAACTGCACTCCTTAGAATGGAAGCAATCACAGTGAGATGAGGAAGCTCTGTGCTTTGTAAAAAGAACTGGGGTTGCAGAGAGCTGCTGGCAGAAGTTTCTGGAATTAAATTGACGTCAGAGCCTCGAAAGGAGGGAGTGGACAGAAAAATATCATTCCTGGAAGCAGTCTGTTTCTGATGCATCCGTCAAACAAACCACCCAAAAGCGATGCTTTAAGAAACTACGGATTAGCTACTTACAATTCAGTGAAGTGACCAATTGGAAGGGGTTCAACTCTGATTACTTTTCTTGGTACTAGGTGGAAGTAGTTGATCTCAGGTGTTTAGGTCCCCCCAAGGTATGGTTTGCATGGACACCTGGGGTCTCCTCCCAAGAAAGGACTATTAGACTTTTTCATATGGAGGTAGAAGGAAGGGCTCCCAACAAGGGAGAAAGCAGGTTCTAATCATCTTGGATTTTTTAAATTTCTGCACCTTTTACATTTGCCTATGTGCTATTGATTAAAGCAAATATTATAAGTCAACGACAGCCAGTACATGTAGAAAGGAACTGCCCAACAGTGTGGAAATAGAGACATGTATTGTTTAGTGGTGCCAGACAACACAGAAAGTGAGAGCTTTTTGATCACAGGAAAGAGAAGCTGCCTTGAGGCATGAACTGTGTACAAAAACAGAAGGAAAAACTATATTTTCTTTTATAATGAGTCTATTTTTCAATGAATTAAAATATGAATCAAATTATCATACAAAATTTAATTTAATTAAATAAACAATACTTGCCTAGTATTTGCTGATGCCCAGCAAATTGCTCTTATAACTATAGTTATGGATATGATCTCAAAACAGATATGATTCTCAAACAGAACTGTATATTACACACCTTTACTATTGCAAAAGAAAAGAAAGAAAGTACAGGGAAATGAAATAATTTATTCAGAATCAGATATCTAGAATCGGTATTTAGACCTTGCCTATCTTGCTTTATAGTCTGTGCTTTAATTTGTAAGTCATTAAATAGGAGGCTTTATACTACCTACATAGTTCCTCCTTCAATTGACTACTATGTTAGTGAAACAATCTAATATATTAAGAAAGATAACTAAGTGCACATGTAAAAATAAAAAGAAAATAGAGGAAGATAAAATGAACAGAAGATAGGGCCAAAAAGATAGTACAGTGAGTAGGACTTGCCTTGGATGTGGCCAACCCAGGTTCAATCCCCAGCACCCCATAAAGGACAATCAGAAGTAATTTCTGAGTGCAGAGCCAGGAGTAATACCTGAGCATTGTTGGGTATGGCCCCAAAACAAAACCAAAAACTGAGCAGAAAAGAAATATCAAGAAGTGAACATCATTTTAATTTGCCTAGCATGTATCTGACCTGGATTCCATTCCCATAATTCTTCTAGAATCACTAGTACAGCCCCGAAGGCCTCCAAGCTCTATCAGGCTGACCCAGGTCACCAGCACCAAAGGGCAGAAGAGCAACCTCAAGTCCTTGCATTGAACCACTGGCCTTCCTGGCCAAGAATTGCTAATAGGTCTCTGGGTCTCCTAAGTACCTCCTGGGAGGACATTGCCCCCAAAAAGATGAGTGCTCAATATTAAATTAGTTCAAGGGAACTGTTTCTTATTCAAAGAACAACCATTTTGTTGTGTCTCACAATTTCAATGTGTCAGGCATCCAGGCATGCTCTGCAGGTTTCCTGGCTCAGAGCCTCTTCCCTGTGATGAGGTCAGATGATGATTGCAAAAACATGGAGATCTTGCCAATGTTCTCATATTTCTCCATGTAATTCACAAGAGCTGTTTCTCAAGTACACCATGAAATGGAGGAATGCAATGCAGAGCCAACATACCTATAATTGGAGTCCCTAAAGAAGATTTGACCACTGGGACAGAGTAAATGTTTGGAACTATATAAGGGAACTTTTCTGGTATTTAAAAAAAAATGGTTCAGGGACTGTGAGATAGTACAGTGAGTAGAGCATTTGCCTTACAGTTGGATTCAATCCTTAAAATCCTTTAGGGGCTCCCAAGTTCATCATAAGTGATTCTTGAGAACAGAGCCAAGAGTAAGCTCTGATCACTGCTGGGGTGTAAGCCAAAAACAAACAAAAAAAAATTTTATTCCCATGATATAAATAAATATTATAGACTACAAATGTTGATTCATGTTTGATCAAAGATGTATGTCAAGACAGAGTTTTAAACTTAAAAAATTTAAACATTAAAAAATATAGACCATGGTGTCAAAAAGGGAAGAAAGAGGGGGAGAAAGAGAGAGAATGGAAAGAGAGAAACGGAAAGAGGGAAAGAGAGGCAAAATGCCTGATCCAGAGACAGGCAGGGGTGGATGGATGGGAGGAAAACCAGGGACATTGGTGACTGGAAAAGTGCACTGGTGAAGGTTGGTATAGACTCCTCCAATAACCGTAAACTCAATCATAAACTCAGAAGCTCAATTATAAACAATTTTGTAATCATGGTTTTTAAATAAAGTAATTTTTATAAAAAAGAAGAAGAAAGATTTTTAAAAAAGTATAGTAATAATACCCAAAGACAATAGAAATGAGGGCTCAGAGAACTTGTTCATGTTAGGAAGCTTGCCTCAAGTTAGGGAGGGGATGGGGATAGAGTCAAGTTAGGACAGAGAAGGAACCACTATGACAATGATGGTTGGAAATGAGGATCGTGAAGAACTATGCTGACAGACAATAAAGTGATATGCACGGTATGCATGATATCCTTTGAGTAACAATATTGCAAAGCAGTGTCTAAAAGGAAAACAGAGGGGCCGGGCGGTGGCGCTGGAGGTAAGGTGCCTGCCTTGCCTGCGCTAGCCTAGGACGGACCGCGGTTCGATCCCCCGGCGTCCCATATGGTCCCCCAAGAAGCCAGGAGCAACTTCTGAGTGCATAGCCAGGAGTAACCCCTGAGCGTCACAGGGTGTGGCCCAAAAAAAAACCAAAAAAATAAAAAAATAAAAAAAAAATAAAAGGAAAACAGGGACACACACACACACACACACACACACACACACACACACACACACAAAATGTCTTTCATAGAGGTGGGCTGGGGAAGGAGGAAGTGGAGTATTGTTGGTGAGAAACCTGTTCTGGTGAAGGGCTGGGTGTTGGAACATTTAATGACTGAAACTCAGTCATGAACTTCTGTATTTGACCGTGATTCAATTTTTTTAATTTTTACAAATTGCAATTCTTGAATGCTACCTCTGATATGTGAAAGCAGTCACAGACAATATGTAAACAAATCAATGCTACCATGTTCTAATAATAAATAATAAAAATCCTTGAAACAGAATAGCTTCAGAAAAGGCCGAGGCTTGATATGGAAATCAAACTTGCTTTCAGTTTTCTCTGGAGCAATAATTAAAACCTAATGCAAAGCAGAAACAACTATGATGTTGTCAAGGAGAAAAAGCATTATCTAAGGATCTTCTATCTGACCAGTTGTTCACAAATAAAAGCCAGTGAAAGGCAGCACATTTTTCTCAAAAAGCCTCCTGGTAAACAGATATTATACATTTACTCTAAACAAAGACTATGTCTGGGGGATGTTATATACTTTGAAAGTGTAAGAACGACACAAATCCCAAGTAATCAAACAGAAAGGGCAAATGATGGTAATTTGAGCAAGCAACTGAATTGATTCTGATAAAATTGATAACTGATAAAACTGCAAATGACGGGCCCGGAGAGATAGCACAGCAGTGTTTGCCTTGCAAGCAGCCGATCCAGGACAAAAGGTGGTTGGTTCGAATCCCGGTGTCCCATATGGTCCCCCGTGCCTGCCAGGAGCTATTTCTGAGTAGACAGCCAGGAGTAACCCCTGAGCACTGCCAGGTGTGACCCAAAAACCAAAAAAAAAAAAAAAAAACTGCAAATGACATTCAAAGCTGGCATCAGGTAATGGGAAGGTGTGTGACAATGTGAAGGAAAACTCTGGAAACTTACATTTTTAAGCAAGATATGCCCATGGATACAGTACAGAATAGGAAAAGAAAAATACATTAAAATATTATTGCTCATAGTTAATCATGTGACAAATAATAATCACGTGTATTATATGAAGATATAAAAGAAAGCACTAGAAACTAAATATACACCTTAATCTAAGTTTTACTAATATGATGGGAACAGATAGATACACACATACAGAGATAACTGTAAGTATCTAAGAATTGAGATAAATGCTTCTAAATCAATATATGTTTTAAGTTATTTTTTAAACTTAAATTGCATAAAAAAGAAAACTGTCTACCTCATAAAAAGTATATTAAAATAGATGGCTTGGAGTGAATAAAAAGAAAATCAAGTTTTATCTAGACAAATCTCCATTTCCAATACACAAACATTAACATAAGAAGAAGAAAACAGAAGTTAGATCTTAATATCAAACAATCTTAATATCAGACAAGTTAACTTGGCATAGGCATTATGTAAGGCAAAAGATAATGCCTTATTACACACAAAATAAAATAAAGTGAAATATTCAATTATTTTTATAATTGAAATTAGATGTTTAATTTAAACATTCACTTCATTTATAGTTAAGTCATGAAAGTTATATATATCTATGAGCTAATGTATCACAGCAGATATCTATAAGCAGATATAAATTATTGAATATAGAAAAACATAAAAAAGAAGCAGACAAAAAACAAAACAATTTTTCTTATCTAACTCAGTCTAACACTGCATATATTAGATTCAAAATTGTTAAAAGTTCTTTCTAAAGGCTTATGATATTCATGAAATAACCATTTATTAAGTTATAAAAAAGACTCCAGTGAAGCCTAGATACAAATAATAATGAGAAATCTTCTATAATCAAATATAATCAAACTAGAAGTCAATAGAAAAATCATAAAAACAAAATTCTCAGGGCTGGAGTGGTAGCACAGGGGTAGCGTGTTTACCTTACACCTCGCTGATCCAGAACAGACAAGGGTTTGATCCCTAGAATCCCATACGGTCCCCCGAGCTACTCCAAAATCACTCCTAGTCAGTAGTGATTTCTGAGCGCAGAGCCAGGAGTAACCCCTGAGCATTGCCAGATATGGCCCAGAAAAGCAAGCAAAAAATCCTTACAGCTAGAATTTTTTGTATAGTTTTTTATGTTTTTCTTCCTTTTTCCCTTTTTACTTAAATCGATATTTATAGCCTCTAGAAGGACTCCTTCCGTTTTTCTCTTGTTTGATTTTTACCCCCCCCCCCCACTTTTTTGTCTTTCTTTTTTCTTCCCCTCCAAACAGAACCACATAACTTGAACCATCTTGTTCTGCCTCACAAATTGAGGGGGGAATAAAGGAGGGTACCAAGACCAAACAGGTGTATGAACATTGAGTAGAAATAAAAAATGATCAAACGTAAACACCAATGATCATACTTAAACACCAAGTCCAAAGCCAATGACAGCAGAATTGAAACCCAATCTACAACAAGCTAGACACAGAGGGAACCACTTATACTAGCAGCCCAGGGGTCAAAGGAGAGGGATATGGGATGCATGCTGGGAAGAGGGATGGAAGGAGGACACTGGTCTGGGAATGCCCTGATTCAATGTCACTATGTACTTAAAATATTACCGTGAAAGATTTGTAATTTACTTTGGTCAAAGTAAAAATTATTTAATTAAAAAAGTTATAAACAACAAATTGTTTAAAATCCTTGCAAACAAAAGTTCTAGAATTTCTCAAAAAAATTTAAGTAGTGCTTCTGTAAAAATGCTACTTAACAAATAACTTCACCTTACATGACACAGAATGATCATATTTGAATTAATGTCAACCCAACTCAAAAAAGCAGGCAAGACAACATAAGAAAAAGAAAATACATTTTAAGAGAGAAATTAAAAAAACTAAATAGAAAATAAAAGGAACTAGAATTGCTAAAATAATCTGATGATATAATAAAAATGTAGAGATGTTAAAATATGAAAAAAATTACTAAAATAGTTTAAAAACTGTTTTGACATTATAAAAGTAAAATATACAAAATAATTTTTTTATTTGGGCCACACCCGATGCCACTCAGGGGTTACTCCTGGCTATGCGCTCAGAAATCGCTTCTGGCATGAGGAACCATATAGGATGCCATGGGCCATCCTAGGCTAGCACTGACAAAGCAGACACCTTGCCTACTGCTCTAGGCCACTGCTCTGGCCCCAAAAATAATTATTAAAGTAATCAAAAATATATAAAAGATAATAAACTATAAAAGGCAAAATCTAGAAAAAAGAACTGTTTGTTAGTCTATTATCACATATGAAGCACATTTTTTTATATCTGCTTCCTTTACTAAGAAAAAATAATTTAAATTTTAACTAATGAGAGAAATTAAATTCTAAAGAACAAAATTTTGTTGAAAGGATAAGGACTCAGAGGACAAAAAGCCACTTAAATACAAATATATATTATCCCCATTTAGAATGCACCCTGGACTGTGAGATAATATTTTTGAAAAACTGTGTTAAAAGAATATTAGTAGAAAATATAATTAGCATAGAATTTTTACTGGAGGACATAGAAATTCCAAAAAGGATAAATGGATTAAAATATCACTTTTATTCTCCCAAGAAAACATCAAGCCAAGATAATTTCCCAGGAGAATTTTGCCAAACTTTAAATATTCGGCAATTGTTACACAATAGAATGTTTAAATTAAACATCTAATTTGGATAATACAATATTTTACATTATTTTAATCTTTAAAACAACTTAAACTTTATCAATTTAATTTGATTTTATTAAGATTAATAAAATTGGGACCAGGGAGATAGCATGGAGGTAAAGTGTTTGCCTTGCTTGCAGAAGGTCGGTGGTTCAAATCCCGGCATCCCTGAGCCTACCAGGAGTGATTTCTGAGCTTAGAGCCAGTCATAACCCCTGAGGGCTGCCGGGTGTGACCTGCCCCCCCCAAAAAAAAGATTAATAAAATTGTTTAAATAGTTAAATTAAACACTTAAATATTAGGTATCTAAATTATTTAAATTTATAACTAGAAGAAATAATTTCAAACAAACTTGTTACCGCATGCGGCGTTGATATCAAAATGTAATAGTCTACACATAAAGAAATTCTATAGATCAAGCATACTAATCCAGAATCTAAGAAACAAGCCCTGTACAATGAATCCCATACAACAAATTATTACTGCTCTATCACGGTATCTGAAAATATCTGAAAAAGAAAAGCATTATCAAAATGAAAAAATGTACTATTTATGAATATATATGCTAATTATATTTATTGTTTTAATCATTGTCAATATTTCCAAATATCGATTGAATAATTATACTGTACATTTGAAACTAATATAATTTTATATGCCAATTAAAATTTAAATTATAATTTAAACTATAATACTTAAGTTTCTTGGAGGAAAAAGTTCTCCAAAAATGAAAAGTTAACCAAAAGAATGAAAAAATTTATTTAAAAATCATATGTTTAATAAAGAGTTAATACCTAAAATATATGAAGATATATTTCATAAGACTATAGCAAACAAAAACAAAAACACAAATAATATAATTTTAAATGAACATAAGTTCTGAATGAATATTTTTCTAAAAAAAAAGAAGATAAACAAGTGGCCAACAGATACATTAAAAAGTGCTCAATGTTTCTAATTGTGAGTTCAAAACAAAAATCACAATCAAAAATTACCTCACATATGTTATATACAGAGATACTATCAAAAAAGACAAGAAATTAATATTGCCATGAATGTGAAGGAAAAGCAACTCTTGAGTTTTGATGGTGGTGAAAAATTACTACGTTTTCACCACCATTAAACTCCCAAACTCTTGCACACTGACATTGGGATTATGTATATTGGTGCAGTCATTATGGAGTCAGGAAGGAGATTAATAATGAGATGTCATTTGGTCATAAGAAAGAATTTAGTTCTATATAAGTTCCTCCATAGCTGGGAGTCTTTTCTTTTCTTCTTTCTAAAAAAGAAAAGGAAAGAAAGAAAAGGAAGGAAAGAGAAAGAAAGAAAGAAAGAAAGAAAGAAAGAAAGAAAGAAAGAAAGAAAGAAAGAAAGAAAGAAAGAAAGAAAGAAAGAAAGAAAGAAAGAAAGAAAGAAAAAAGAGAGAGAGAGAGAGAGAGAGAGAGAAAGAAAGAAGAAGAAAGAAGAAAGAAAGAAAGAAGAAAGAAAGAAAGAAAGAAAGAAAGAAAGAAAGAAAGAAAGAAAGAAAGAAGAAAGAAAGAAAGAAAGAAAGAAAGAAAGAGAAAGAAAGAAAGATAAAAGAGAAAGAAAGAAAGGAAGAAGGAAGGAAGGAAGGAAGGAAGGAAGGAAGAGGAAGAAAGAAAGAAAGAAAGAAAGAAAGAAAGAAAGAAAGAAAGAAAGAAAGAAGAAAGAAAGAAAAAAGAAAGAAAGAAAGAAAGAAAGAAAGAGAAAGAAAGAAAAGAAGGAAGGAAGGAAGGAAGGAAGGAAGGAAGGAAGGAAGGAAGGAAGGAAGGAAGGAAGGAAGGAAGGAAGGAAGAAAGGAAGGAAGAAAGGAAGGAAGAAAGGAAGAAAGGAAGAAAGAAAGGAAGGAAGAAAGAAAGAAAGAAAGGAAGGAAGGAAGGAAGGAAGGAAGGAAGGAAGGAAGAAAGGAAGGAAGGAAGGGAGAAAACGAGAAAAAGAAAGGAAGGAAGAAAGAAAAAGAATTCTGAAAGAAAAGAAAAAATGCTATTAAAACAACATGAATGGACTTGTAAGGTATTATGTTAAGTAAAATTATCCAGACCTATTAATAAATACTGTATGATTTTACACATATATGGAATGTGTATGATTAGAAAAAGAAAGAGGAATTAAACAAATATAAACAAAGGAGAGTTCAATATACTAATCCATCATTAGTAGGAGTATAAAGAGAATCAACTCCTAAATAGCAAATATCTTTTCTATACAGATTAATGTTAAAAATATATCTCTCGCATCTCATTTTTATAAATGACTTTAGGGAACAGAGAGATAGTACAGTCAGTAAGGCATTTGACTTTCACATAGCCAACACAAATTTGATCCCCACAACCCATATGGTACCATCAGGTGAGATCCAAAAGTCAAAATAAATAAAAAGCTCAATGACCAAATATAATTAGCATTCTGAGCTCACTCTATTTACATTTCTAAAATAAATCCGCATATGTATGAGTTACAAATATAAACATTAATTGGTATGTTGTTCAACAGAACAAAAGATTGAAAAATGCCTGAAACATTCAACAATAATTCAGTACTTGAATGAATTATTGTGCAGCTATAAGCTACAAGTATACTTATAAAAAAATTCCTGAATACATATTATATTTTTAAAAGATAGTAAAGTATAGTTTTAAATTCGAAATGGATCAAAGTAAGAATATACATTCCTATTAATTGTATATACTTTTTTTTATATAAATTTTTGAAAGAAAACCAACCAAAAGATTAGTAAGTAAATAAGGAGATGGTCAAGCTAGGGAGATAGCTCAGTGGTCTGAAGAACATGCTTTGTTTCAGGGTTTTATCCCTGACACTGTCTAATCCTATGAACAAATGTAGGAGTGACCACAGAGCACTGGGCTCTGAGTAGCACGTCAGCACTGTTGAATTGTTTCTCAAACAACAGAGAAAATTATCTTTAGAATTGGAGTGAGATCTGTGTCACAGTTGACAAATTTTTTCAAGTTTATACATTTTCAGATTTGAAAAATCAAGATATTTTAATATCAAGTACATTTTAAAAAACCACATAGATAAAATGTGTATTTATGTGGTTTTTAGCTGCCATCCTCTAATGTTGGGGGAAAAATAATGATATGCTATAAAATAATAGTAACACTACAAGTACATTCTTCCTATGAAAAGTTCAAACTAATTTTCACATGCAGGGTATAATCATGTTAGCAAGCATGATTCACCTGGTTATTTCAGGTACATAATCTTCTCGTATTAATTAATATATTCAAATGTCAGAAGGAATGACAACTTCTAAAGAAATGATATATTTACCGACAGCCCTGTTTAAAAGTTATTTTATACTAATCTTCAGGCCAAGACTGGCTGACTTCAGAAGCATGACAGTTGAGCTGTGCCATTTTAACAAACTTGTAACACCTACAAATTCATTTCTGCTATTTTCAAGCCCCATCCCCTAAGTCAGAACCTGGAGTCATCACCTTGTCACCATGTCAACTTCCAAACATCTGACACAGAGCAAAATGGCAAGGGTTCAAAGTCAGGGCATTTTCCGACCTGGGAGAACATGGCTGGAAATGATCTGGGAAAGGATTGTTGGACTCTGGCTTTGCCATTTAGACCCATTCTTGGTGAGGACTGTCAGAAACAGACAACCTCCTAATGTGCAGTAAAAATAAGACTTTAAGGCTATTTAAATCTTCATATTTATCTGTATAACCTATCTCATAAAGTAAATTTTAGTTCCTCCAAGCTTTCAAGGCATTCATATAGGTTATAAGCTAATATTTAAAGCCCATTTATTTCATCTACAACGCAGTCTAGAATAATGACAGTTTTCCTAAAGATAAGTCTTCTCTACATTAAGATACACACTACACTACACTAAGATACTGGTCTCTGCCAGTAGAAACTGCTAGTATTTTATCTACATACCATAGTATATCAATACAGTTTGGTTATTTGTAATATCTGATATAATATATACTCCAGAGAAATATTGGAAAATAAAGTGAGAAAATTCATATATTGGGCATGGATTTGTATGCCAAATGTATGCATTTTTTATTCATGTATGCATTTATTTATGTCACTTATTTCTAGACTCAAGCAGAATTCATTTGTTTGGCCATAATGAAACCAACTCAATCTTTCTGTCTTCTACAGAGCCCATAATTATTGAAAATCTGGAAAATTCTGAACATAAGCTGTTACTATCAGTCTGATAGTATTTTTAAAAAATTGCAATCTCATAGCTTTTTTCATGATTATTTGGAGTATCACCTACTTACCGAGTGTTTTTGGGTAATAATTGAGAGTGAGAACACAGATACTATTTTAAAAAATGACAAATAGTAGTGAGAAATATTCCTTTACATATAGTACACATTAGCTCCAGAGACTTTCCTTATACAGCATCATTTTAACTTGATAATTCAGAAAGGAAAAACTCATTTCATTTTTTAAAAATAGCATTTTAAAAGTGAATTTTAAATAGGAGGCTATAAGCTTATTTACCTTTTTCTCTTCCTTCTTCTTTTTCTATTTTTGGTGGGGGAGACACACCTGAATATGCTCAGGTCTTACTCTTTTCTCTGTGTTCAGGGATCACTCCTGATGGGCTCAGGGTACCAGGCATCAAACCAAGGTCAGTTACACACAATACAAGCACCCTACCCACTGTACTTAGACCCTGGTAATAGCTTGTTTCTTAATCATATTTATTAAAAGACTCTGCTTTTCAGTCATTGATTCAATTAACATTCATCAAACTTATAGAATAGACACACCCAGGCAGAGTGCTTATATGACAGTGTTGAATCAGATTAATACAAAAACTTCTTAAAATATCCCATATATCTATGTCTAGTCCAAAACAATATCTTCCAAGGATCTTTGAACCAAGCATCTAGCTTCTGCTGATTTATCCAGCACAGCTATAATTTGGCTGTAGCCACTGAGAACTGATTCAAAGGTCCAAGTTCAGCTGTGTATTAAGACAAGGCAAAAATTATCGCATCATTTAGCCATTAGACTTTGGTTTCCTGGAACTGCATGGATAACTACATGGACATTATTTACTGTCATGGGCACATAACAAAATACTCCAGACTAGGTCACTTAAAGATCAGGAACATATTTCTTGTTTCTGAAGACTAGAAATTGAAAATCACTTTGCCACCTGAATTGTTGTCTGGTGAAGACTGTCTGTGGGTCATAGATGTTCCTTTTCTTGATGTATTTGCACATGGCCTTTCCTAGGTATGTGAGGGAAATGGGAGGCAGTGGGGAGACTGCTCTGATAAAAGGGCACAAATGATTTTATGAAGGCCCCAACCACATGACTTCATCTAAACTTAACTTTTTCCCAAAATGAAATTAAATACAGTAAAATAAAATATATCCAGTTTAATATAACCTCTGTCAAATACCATGACTTTGGGGAGATGACTTCAACGTGTGAATTGAGGGTGGGTTGAATACAGTTTAGTTTATAGCTGTGACTAATTTAAAAAGCAGGGAATTCATGTTCTGCAGTCAGAAATGTTTGTAGCATGAGACTTCAAAAAAAATGCCTATGTGCCCATCACATTCAATGTTTTCCTATTTAGACTTAAAATTTATCAACACAGGGTTAGCATAGAAAATGTCAAGAGTATAGAGAAATTCATCTGTGGGACTTAGAGGTTTGAGATTATGCTATGGAGTTTATTGGTACTTAAAAATAGTTGCCATCACTAATGGAAGCTGACCAAAATATCCAAAGTTCAAAGGGTTTGGGAGATGGATGAGAGAGAAATAGTCTTGATGAAGCAGCAATAAATGAAGAGTGTAAAGGAGATAAAAAAATTTACCAATCATGGTTTGTTTGTCTGTTTTGCTTTTATTCAAATAATATAATAACTAAGTATTGAACATAATTCTGGTCACTGTGAAGGTCACTGGTGACTTGTACCAGAGTAAGAGGTAGAGAGAAAAACTTAAAAAAAAATGAACTCGGGGCCGGGCGGTGGCGCTAAAGGTAAGGTGCCTGCCTTGCCTGCGCTAGCCTTGGACGGACCGCGGTTCGATCCCCCGGTGTCCCATATGGTCCCCCAAGCCAGGAGCAACTTCTGAGCACATAGCCAGGAGTAACCCCTGAGCGTTACCAGGTGTGGCCCAAAAACCAAAAAAAAAAAAAAAATGAACTCAAAAAAATGAATGGAGGGTGTGAATCAGATAAATAGAGGCAAAGATTATAGGAAATGATTTACAGACAGAAATTATGTCTGCAAACAAGAACAAAATTAAAAGGCAGAAATGAAAGTGTCTACTTTGCTAGCTTTTATATGCTTTGGAAAACAATTTAGTAGTCTAGACAAATCTATTAGGAAATCTATTAAGACAAATCTATAGGGAAGAGGGAAAAGGATCAGATGGACTGTGCCAATGGAAGCTACTTGGCTGGGATTAAGGATCGTGAATCCATTGAGAGAAGAATGAAATTGAGGTTTGTGGACTGAGTTGTGAGAATTTTCTAAGACTATGTGACAGTGACTTTATATAGAAGGGTTATAAATGTGCCAGATTTCTCAGTGAAAATAGGAGCTTCAAAACTAGCAGCAGCATAGGATGAAGTGCTGAAAGACCTGAGGTACTGGAACTTGAAGGCAAGGCAAGGAAATTAAAAAAAAATTGTCATTATTTATGAGCAGTAGATTGGGAAGGCTGAATATGCATGAAGTGATGTCATTGTGCATTTTTTCCTTCAGGCACAGTCCTTCCAGATGAGAGATGAGGTGTGGAGGTGGGGACCAAGGAGAGGAAGTCAGCTGGGGTTCTAAATGCAAACAGAGAGATGATCTTAGATTCAATCACAATTCAGTGTTTCTAGTTCAACAGAAGAAAATAGTGCAAGTCAGAGATTCTAAAAATTAACAATAGAATCTAAGCTGGAAAACAGGGAGTGAATGACATCAAGGATAAGAGGGACCACAAGGAGAAATAAAAATGAGAAACTGAATCTTTGCCCATGGAAACTTGCCAAGGTCTGAGATAGTGATTATGTATATTATAAATCTGCTGTACAGGTGGATATCATTAAGGAAAAGGTTTTAATTAGTCAGACTTCATTGTATTGGATTTTTGGCTATTTTGAATAATATCAAAATTTACATATCCTAAAGTTGGCCCTTTTGGAAGGAAAACAAAGCCTTTTGGGTCACATCCAGCAATGCTCAAGGGCTTAGACTTAATAGTTCTCAGAGGATTACGGTATTTGTAGTTCTGGGCAGGAATTGGGATTGGTCTCATACAAGACAGGCATCTTAACCTTTGAATCATCTTTCTGCCCTTGTTAAATAGTTTTTTAAAGCAGATGGAGGATTTCTTATCTTACTGACAACATTTAAGGATTCTAGTTGCTCCAGTTCCTCACAAACACTTGTCAGTGTCTGTTGCTGATATGATAGCCAGCCCACAATGTGTAAGGCATCTCTTTTTCATATGTTCACTTGGAATGGCTTATTATGTTGAGCATCTTTTCAAGTACTTACTGATCATTTGCATCTCAGAGAAAATATTTATGTAAACCTATGATCCAGTTTTTCTTTACTTGGTAATGGTTGGGTCACCCATTTTGTTGTGACCCCAACAGTACTAGGAGTCACACTGAAAAGTGAGTCTGTTTGGTGTATTGAATTTAAGGTCTGATGCATGCAAGATCATCTCTATATTCCACTGAGACACATCTCTGGGTTGCTGTTCACTTTTGATTGGACTATCTTTTTACTCTTTTAAAATATATTGCTATTCCCTGGGTTTTCTTTTCATTTTCTTGGTGATGTCCCTTGAAACACAAAAGCTTTTCATTTTGATGACATCTCATTTATCTATATTTTTTCTTTTATCAACTTGTGCTGCTGGTGTCATGTGTAAGGATTGCTTAATTCAAAGACAAATATTTACTTTCCTGATTTCCTGTGACAGTTATGGTTTAAGCTCTTTCTTTCAGAAGTGCGTGGAGGGACCAGATTTGATGTCAGAATCAAATCTAGGCAAATACTTAGCCCATTGAGCTAACTTTCCAGTCCTAATTCTTGCTCCTTATCATTGTACTTATCAGACCCAATTAAATAAGAATGATTGCTGAGCATGGCTGTGCAGGTATGGCCTTGATTGTTTTGTTCAGCTGTATGGTGATTCAAAACTAGCGGGTTCTTAGAGGTCATTTTGCTTTTAACAGTTAAAAAAAAGAACAAAATTGGGTGCAGTCACAGAAATAATTACACTGAGAACTTTCATAACAAATGTGACTGAATGAGGAAAGTAGAAAGCCTGTCTAGAGTACAGGCCAGTGTGGAGTGGGGAGGAGGGACACATAAGATATTGTTGAGGGGAATGTTGCACTGGTGAAGGTGTTTATATATGTGTGTGTGTGTATATATATATATATATATATATATATATATATATATATATATATATATATATAAAATAAGGAGAAAAAATTAAATTAAATTAAAAAAATAAAGAATCATGACTCATGGTCACACAGGCTCAGAAAAATAAATGTCCATTCTGAATTCAGCATCATGAAATATAATGTCACAGTCGTGGGATAAAATTGACAATTCTGACATTAGAACTAAGAAATATGACCTAAGAACCAATACATTTATGGTCTAGATTTTTGACCACATTAATACATTTGTGATGTCAGAATCAGGATGCATGGTCACACAGGTTTGGAAAATAAATAAATAATAAATAAATAAATAGAAACTATTAAAAGGAAAAAAATTATATGTAATCAAGATTTTCCCCGCAATTATTATCTAAGGCTCAAACTTGAAAGAAAGTTATATTGATTGTGTTTTACAGATCAGGAAGAAGTAAAGGAAGTTGTGGTTAACTGTAGCAATAATCAGTCAGTACAAAAATCAGAGACAGTTATCATTAATATCTGCGATTTTCTCATCTGACTTTCAAACAAATACTGGTTTCAGACCATTAAAAAATAAATAAAATAAAATTAAAATATATATTTACCTTTAAATTCTTATTTAGTAAGGTTCATAAATTATTTAAATATACCTATTTCATTTCACTGTATAAAAAAAGCATATTTTTTAAATGAATAAGAAATAGCATAAGAAAAAAAGGACCAGCGCCAGACTAGCTTAGTCAATAGAGCATAAAACTCTTAATTTCAGGGTCCTGGGTTGGTTCATGCCCCAAGTTGGGTCTTGCTGGTGATTTTTACGTGGATGGGCATGGAAACTATTATGCTGAGTGAAGTAAGCCAGAGGGTGAGAGATAGACACAGAATCTATGATAGACACTCATCTATGAATTTTAAGAAAAATAAAAGACATTATTGTAATAATGCACAAAGACAATAGAGATGAGGACTGGAAGGACCAGCCCATGATATGAAGTTTACCACAAAGAGTGGTGAGTTCAGTTAGAAAAATAACTACACTAACAACCTATTATAACAGTGTTAATGAGTGAGAGAAGTAGAAAGCCTGTCTCGAATACAGGCAGTGGGTAAGGAAGGAGGAAGATGGAAGAGCACTGATGGTGAGAATGTTGCATTGTGAAAGGGGATGTTCTTTTTATGACTGAAACCCAACTACAATTGAAACCCAACTACACCTGAAACCCAATTACAATCATGTTTGTAATCATTATGCTTAAATAAAGATTTTAAGAAAAGAAAAAGAGGACTTCCTCATATTTATTTAAAAATAAAAGATAACAGTAATTATTCAGGCAAGCCTCAATTAAACTTTCCTCTTTAGTACTGGGTTACTAATCAGAATTTTATGTCAGCTGTCATCTTTTGAAAGTATATCAATTTAAAAAGTGAAAAATAATTCTTAAAAATGCTGACTCATTGATACAGTCTAAAAATTATCTAAGTACTATCAGCTTGGAGCACCATGCCTCAAGAATTATTTGCCCTTTTTTCTCCAAAATGCAGCTTATTTAGAATATGCCTAATAGACTTACCTATAAAACTTCAACAATTGTCCATATATGTTGAAGAAGCAGATGTATTCGGAATCTTATGTAGCAGGCTCTCTAAACTAGTAACTGAGGGAAGCAAAATTTTATTTAAGAAAGGGACTGATTGATTGTAGTTATTTCAGTGCAATGGCCAATATGAGAACGGAGGAAAGTAAAATTTCCTATTGGCATACAGGATATTACTACTTCCTGAGAAATCAATGATTCCCTTAAAGGTTTGATTGTATTAGCAAAGATCACCTAGCAAACACTAAGCATCTTTTCTACTTGACAGTTTTTCTAAGAAAGCTCTTGCAATATTGTTA
This sequence comes from Suncus etruscus, assembly GCF_024139225.1. Taxonomy (NCBI): domain Eukaryota; kingdom Metazoa; phylum Chordata; class Mammalia; order Eulipotyphla; family Soricidae; genus Suncus; species Suncus etruscus. The sequence continues at coordinate 12,684,198 of NC_064853.1, forward strand.
TATTAATTAAGAAATATGGAGCATCTCAAACAAACCTAATTATTTTAGCCTTTTTCTTTTTGTAATGCACAGAACCAAACCCTTGAAAACTTCCAAGGGCTTGATGAGAATTCTCAAAAATAATTTGGGGTGTGAAAAATACCCTGAAATTTTTCTTCTATTCTTTCCTTCATTCCAACGACATTTTTAAAAGCAAGAGGGAATGGACCAGAGTGATAGAACAGCATCAGGGCATTTGTCTTGCACACAGCAGATCTGGGACAGACCTGGGTTCGATCTACAGTACCCCATATGGCCCCCTGAGCCTGCAAGGAGGAGCAATTTCTGACTGCTGACAGGTGTGGCCCAAAAACCCAAGAAGAAGAAAAATGTAAAAAGAAATAGTGAAAATATTATAAAATTATTTGAGTAAGATGGAATCATGGGGGCCTGGAAGTTGTACAGTAATTAGGGCTCATGCCTGGGATGTACCCAACTTGGGTTCTATTCCTGGTCCCCAAGTGCATCACTAGATGCTGCCCTAGAAATATCCAGCACCTCTGAGGTGCTCTGGGTATCCTTGGCACCACAAAGCCCTAGTAGCATTACATCCTTGAGATGGTGCTTTGTTAGCCCAGTTGGCTGATAATTACCAATAGGATATAAGACATCCTAAGCACTGCATGGGAGTAAACTTCTCCCCTGAAAAAAATTAAAATAAATCATAGATTCCTGAGAAACAATGTTAGGCTGCATATTCAGTTAAAAGGTCAATAAAATGTTTTCATTTTCTATTTCTATTTTCTTAATGTTTTCTCCTACTGCCTGCCTAACCCCTCCACTTCCTTCTCCTACTTATGTTTTATTCATAGATTTTTGCTTAATTATTTGTGTTCACGTGTGCAGTGCCAGGGATCAAACCTAGGGTCTCATATGTGCAAGAAAGATGCTTTATGATTGAACTGGACCTCTTTCTTATAGACTGTTTCCCTGAACCCCCTTTTTTGACTAGTATTTTTGTTGTGGTACTGGGAGTTGCACACTTTGCTGTACTCTCACTAGGAATCAGAATACAAAGACACAAGTGTTACAGTGCAGACCCCCTCAAAGCCTGCAGAGCGATCACTCTACAGCTGAGCCATCCCCATTCAAATGAGTTTTCATTGAATTTTACATTTTATTTGTAGCACATGAGTTATAGTATTGCTCATGCATATATATATATATATGATTGCATGCATACAAGTTTCCAATGCCACACCCTTCACCAGATTGTCCAGTTCCCTCCATCATTATCTCACTGTCCCCCCCATTGAAGTGAGTGAACATTTAAGCACATAAAAATTTAGTTCTTTTATAAGTGAGGAAATTTTGTTCCTTAATAAAAATAACAACAAGAATAAACATGTGATAAGATCAATCCAAAATAGAATATCTTGTGGTGATATATGCAATTTTGCTTTTGACCAGGTAAACTGGATGGGAAAGCTGTCACACCAACTTATCTTAGAAAGATATCAAATTCTAGCTTTTCATTAATTGATTTTATACTGCCACTTTGCAATATGGGATCTTTTTTCCACAAATTAATCTCATGTCCACTAAAATGTCATTGGGAACTCAGATGTAGCTATAAACAAACAAACAATCTTCTACTGTGTTTCCTCAAAAATAAGACCTACTTACATGTTTCCTTCTGGGTAAAAATAAGGCCTAATTACAGGTTTCCTTCAGGGTGAAATAGGCCCCCCCCCCCAGGTTCTATCTCTGAATGAAAATTTACCATAAACTGGTTGCTAGGGCCACTCCGACTGGCATCTGTAGGATTCAGTTTGTCTGGTTTGTGTTGACAACTACTGTACTGCTATACTGTATACAGGTAATAAATTTCCTTTATTTTCATTTAACAATAAATGTGTACCATATTATTCTTCAATAAAAAATAAGACATCCTCAAAAATAAGACCTAGCACATCTTTGGGAGCAAAAATAAATCTAAGACACTATCTTATTTTTGAGGAAACAGGATATATGTGTTTACTCCTTGAGCTTTTAATGTTTTTCACGTTCTGAAAAAGAACTTTTTTAACCTTTATATGTCACAAAATTATTCTCATTTTCCCTTAGAAAACATCATATTTATCATATATTCTTTCAGATAATTCTCAACTACTGATATTAATTATAGCTTCTTCTAATTAATGTACAACTGTTGTAATCAAAGTTTGCTTAATCAAGCTCTCCAAGACAGAGATTTGATGGGGAAACAAGGAAGTCATTATTTATACCCAAATGCATGTAGGGACTACAGCTAGGCAAGAAACTTGAAGCTACTGACCAGAGGAGGAAGGGAAAGGAAGGTGAAGGAAAGGGAAGAAAGGGAGGGAAAGTGAAAGGAAGGTAAAGGAAGTTAAAAGATAGGGAAGGAAAGAGAAAAAAAAGGAAAGGATATGGAAAGGAAGGATAAGGAAAGAAAAGGGAAGGGAAATGAAGGGAGGAGAATGGAAGGAGAGGAGAGGGGAGGAAAGGGAATGGGAGGAAAGGGGAGAGGAGAAAAGGGGAGGAGAGGAAAAGGGAGGAAAGGGGAGGGGAGGAACTGGGAGGAAAAAGAAGGGAAAAGAAGGGAAGGAAAGGGAAGGAAAGAACCTTCTGTTTTACGAAGAAAACTAAAAGTAGTAATAGTCTATTGTTCCAAATTTTCTATCCATTAGTCTTAAGAATATCTACAATGCAATAAATTATGGGTGAATAAATTTCTCTTTTTATTAATTTTTGTCTTCTTTAAAAGTAAAGGTGAACATATTTTTATTATAACTAAAAATAAACATGGTAAGGTCCTACTCTTTCAGTAATTTGTCTCTGTGAATATGCCTTTTAAATTTTCATCAACTATTTATCAATTCTAAGGCCTGGAAGATGGTTTAGCAAATAGCATATAACAGGGTAAGTTTGAGAATCTGAAACAACTCCTCCTAGTGCACATGTACCAAGGTGGTCCCGACCCTACCCACAACCTGAAGTTCCCAACACAGAGGTAGGGGAAAAATATATACAAGTACAGAACATAAAGATTCAAACAAAAAGTCTATGAACTTATAATTATGCTTGATCAAAAACTTTAACTACCTTAATTAAAATTGTCCATTTACTTAAAGATTTTTCCAGAAACTCAACTTAATTTTAACACAAAATCATGTCTTTTAAAGTATACTTTATTTTGTCCTCCTTAATCATTAATTCAAAGGAAAAAAATTAAAACCTATTTTAAACCCAAATTACTTAAACTAATTAGACATTGATGCAACTATTAATCATCATGATATAAACTTAGATTTTTCTACAAGAATTATTCTAAGTTTGGGATGGCAGAACTTTTTTCTCCTTTACCAGACTTGTACATTGACAAAGATTAGAAATTCGATTTCTTTTGATCATAAATTTAGTAAAAATTCTATTTTATGGCACTCAGTTATATGATCAAAATACCAGTAAATGCAATGAAAGGAGACTAACTCTTAAGTAAGGGGCTGAAGTCAATGTAACAAGTATAGCAAGACTTCTCAGGAAGAAAATGAAATACCTGTGAGAGGAAGTCTTCAGACAGGACAGGTATCCAGATCTAGATATAGAGAAATATATATATATGCCTATATAAATATATATACACATATGTGTATATAGTCAGTACTTAAAAACAAAACAATCTGTGCAACATTAGCAATATCTCAAATAAGGCACTGGGTCTTTCTATTTCTTTGCTTATACACAATTCTAAACTCAAGATGTCTCTGAAGCACTTGTGCCTTTTTTTTCCAACCTGTTCATTTTTAAGTATAAAGATGAAATGGAGCTGAATTCACAAGGTGTAGGTATTTGAAAGTTAATGATAAATTCCCTAGAGTGTGTCATATAGGCACCTGTTCATCTTTTAATTATTTTGCCACGAAATGCTAGCTTGGAGGAATGAATTGGAACCACTCTGCACGATGAAAATTGTATTATCATAAGCCTTTGGGAGTGTGAAAGCACAGAGATAACTTTTTAAATTTCTTGTAACTATTGTCAGGAACAGTTTAGGGATTAATAACACAGAAAGGATATTAAAAAATGTAATTTGTTTCTCAGAGCTTATTGCCTTCATTTACTGTCTGTATTCTGTTCAGCTTGAGTTGGTTGTCACTTACATTTGGAGTCAGGAAAATCCTTTGATCTCTTGTTAATAATGCTGTCAAAAAGGCTTGGGAAAAAAATGATCTTGCCAATGGTTGGACGAGTTTGTTCCAAGGACTTTCAGAAGCAATGGCTTCAGAAGTGGGTAGCATGAGGGCATAGCAAGGAAAAGCAAAAGAAAACACTGGTGTGATTTTAAATGCTTTCTAGGTGGTACTGATGCTCTGATTGGTTTCCTGTTGAGAAAAGGTACTTGAATGTGTTTGAAATGATGGCGATAGAGCTCACAAATTTGATGTGAAACTTAAGAATAAATCTATGAAAGCCATTTTTAAAGAAGCAGCTCTGGAAACTCAAATATACAATAGGCCAATGAAAGAGTGTATCATACTATGATTTTGCTTCTAACCTCAAAAAAAGACCTGGGTAAGATTTGAGTTTTTTTCCTGGTGTGTCAGGCTTCTCAGTGAGAAAAGCAAGGTAATTAGTTCTTATATTGATATTTTTCTAATGCACTTGTAGGAATTGATGTTTTCAAAATTTAAAGGTTTATATGTCTCATTCCCTTATAATAATATCTTAATTTTTATAAAGTCAACTATGTTCATAATAGAACAATTCACATAATAAAGTCCAAGTCTTCTGGTAATTTGCCTGCACGAAGATGCCTTTTAAATTTTCATCAACTATTTATCAAACACTCCTGATATTTGGAAGCAATTAATTCCCAATGAATGCCCAGATGGCTTACATTACCCAACCTTTTCCAGTTTCTAAATAGTAATATGTTAATGAGTCCATTTTTTAAAAAGAGATGAGCTTTCACAGCATGGGGGAAAAGATTTCTGAATGCACAATTCAGAATGCTACAGTAAACAATGAAGTAGAAAAAGGTAACTAGGTGAAAATTAATAAAACAAAAATCCACTGAAAATGTGACTCATGACAAATGTAACATACTGTCAGATCAGAATTTCTAAAGATAAGTAATAAAAATTAAAATATGTAATTCCAAAGAATAAGAATTTTCAATCAATAAGGCTTTCTGCATATTTTGAATTGTATGGTACATGCATTACAGGTATAATAATAAGTCTTTTTCTATGGGATAAATCAACTCTTGGTATTCAGAATTAGTTTCTCACATAAGAAAAAAAATTAAAAAACAAGTTATCCTGATGCCCAGATGGTGGTATTTGAAAGGCCATGTGATGGGTGGAAGAGAGTTCAGAGGTAAATGCAAAGACATGAATAATTTTCCACTGGGTCTCTATGACCAAATATGTAATTTCTGTTTAGCTTAGTTTTCTCTTCTGTTTGATGAATAAAATATCTTCTTGCTTCTTTCATGTCCTTTTTTAAAGTTCAACTTGGGAAAACCCATGTTTTTATATGACATAAACATAAATATATTTATGTATAATATAATATACATACTTAAATATATTTATTTAAATACAAATATAGTTAAATATATTATACATAAATATAAGTAAATATAACCATATAATATATAAATATATAACAAATATATATACATATATAACATAAATATATTATTAAAAACCAAAGTTTACTTTCATCTTTTTAATTTTATTTTATTGAAACCATTGTGAGCTACAGAGTCTTTCAAAGTTGAATTACAGATATACAGTGAGTAAGAGCCATTCCTATCACCAATGTCAACCTCCCTCCACCAATGAACCCAGAGTGCAGCCTATACCACCACCTTTTACCCCCTGGCCTGCCAGTATTACATGTCCTATTTATGTTTAGATTGTTAAAGTTTAGGTCTCTTCATTCTATTGTCATTGGCTTTGGCCTGTATATTTAGTTCTGTCCAAAGTTTAATTTCTTATATAAAGAATTTAAAGTATGATGACATCAAAAGATTCTCTGAGCTACATTTCAAAGAGCCCAGTTATAATATTTTCAGGTAATTAGATTTTCTGAACTTCTTTGAAAGTTTTGGGAAATAACCTGTTAGCTTCTTTGCAACTGTAAAGGTACAGTTTGACTGTCACTTGTTGGGATACATCAATCAAGAAGCAACGTAATGGGTTGAGGAAGAAATTTATAGACAATAAACCAACAGACTAGAAATTGATGGACCTATCATAGCAGGCTCATGCATTCATGTTCTTGGTTCCCAGTATTCAAGATTGAAAGCAAGGAACTATGTATAAAATGGTCTAATTCAGAAAAAAAAGTGTATTAAAGGAAAGAGAAGGTAAGTCGGGGAAGCTTCCAGGTTATGAGAGGGGTCTCTTAAAGAAGGATTTCAAAGAAGGTTAGATGGGTCATCATTTCCTTATTATTTTCCAAAAAAATGGTCTTAAGACAGATGGTTATCTTCTGGTGTCTGGATCCATGTCAACCAAGTTCTAAGGTACCACCTAGGACACCATGATAACAATCTGTATAGGATGAATCTCCTTTTTTAGGGTCATATTCCTCATCTCATCATCTCTGCTACCTGTCCCTATCAAACCTAAGTCCTAGTTAACTGTCTTTCATGATTACCAAAAGCAAACTCTGTAGAAAAATAGAAAATTTCAATTTTAGATATGGCAGTAGGCAGACTGATGAATGTCAGAATAACTATCAAAGGTACCTGTGAACTGTTTCTTCCAGGTATGCTCTAATTTATTTGTAAATATAAAAAAATATTTTGGATTGAAGGTTTAGCTATGTTTTTTTCTTTGTTTATTCTTCCTCTTTGGGGGAAAAGGCAAGATAAGAAAAATAGTCTTTGCATTTTCAAAAGCTAAATTCAGAGGGGTTTACCTGTTTTAATTTTGAGTTCAAATTTTAATTCCTTTGGGGCTAGTTTCAGATGCTGGGTTGGTGAGGGTGTGGGCTGGTGATGTACTTTTAGGAATAATAAAATTTAAGAAGAAAATTTACGTTGAGTGTGCTGCCTCTAAAAAAATCTTATAATCAAAGGCTATACTTTCAGGGATCATTTCTATAGTATGTGACTAGAGAAGTTTCTCTGATCGTGTAGAGCACCCGAAGCCATGAGGAGGAGTCAGAGTGTCCTCTCCTGAGCGTGAAGCCGGCTCTAGGTATCACTTCTTCAACTGCTTTTTGCCATTGATGATCGTTCTTCCCTTCCTTTGGAAGGGGTAGAGGGAGAGGATGCAGTCTGAGTGGTAAGAAGAAAAAAAATCTTATATTCAGAGATATTATAAACAGGCACAACATGTGTTATATAAGAATTGGGAGTAAATTGGAGATAAAGACTAGGAAGGGGAATTTTTAGGAAAAGGGGAGGAGAAGGGAGAGGAGGAGGAGGAGAAGTGGTAGTAGAAGAAGAAGAAGAAGAAGAAGAAGAAGAAGAAGAAGAAGAAGAAGAAGAAGAAGAAGAAGAAGAGAAGAAGAAGAAGAAGAAGAAGAAGAAGAAGATGATGATGATGATGATGATAATGATGATGATGATGATGATGATAACAAAAGAATGAGAGCAAAGAAACAGGTCTGAGGGAAGTTGGGTAATACTAGCAGCTAAGTCCCTACATGTAATTAAAGTGGTGGTCATGTCCCAGAAAGCTCTACAAGCCCTGACCCCTTCAATTGCTCAGGTGAGCCAACAAATGCAAAAGAATCTGTCCCGAGACTATTTAAACACCTGTTAGTGACTGGCAGGATGTCTTGTTGAATCTATGAGTAGCTTTTTATTCCATTTAGCAACTGACACATAGTAGGGACTTATTAAATCTGTGTTGAATGAATGATTCAAAGGAAGCATATTTAACTATCTTACAAAATCCAGAGTGTTGCTGTGGATGATGCTTGTTTTGTTTCTGGCAACGGTGGAAAGATTCTAAACTGGTGTTGCCTGGATAGTCTCAGGAACTCTAGACAAGAGCTTGTTCCGAAATAGAAAGTGCATCAAGGCTGTTGTTTTAATTGGATTTTCAGGCAGGAGAGATGTTTGAGCTCACATTTATTTAATAAATGTCCTATCATAATGCTTCTTCTGGAAGTCTTCTTCATGCTTTTTTATAATTGCATGTACTAATATATTTTATAAGCTTCATCTACCCTTTTTACTATTGGGTGAGCCAGCTATTAAGGATTCTCACTGGAAGAATAAAGAAAGGACTGGATATGGCACCATTTCCCCCCCACCCTGGGGTTATATGATTGCTCTCTTTATTAGATAAATGTGAGATGATGTCAGGTAGTATCTTAAATAGAGCCCTATGCAAACCTAAAGAACAGGAACACAGATCATAGTGAGTCTCTGTGACACAGTGGGAAGAGACCATGAAGAGCTAATAAAATGCATCAGAGAGAAACAGAGTGGTCTCTATTTTCCCTTTTTATTAAGAAAAAATGATATTTTATGTACATTCCTTACAAGTATTCAGCCCTCCGAGTTTTATAGAACATAAAACATAACTAAAAAAAAATAAGGCACAGTAGCTCTTCTGGCCTGGAAAAACTTGTATTTGACATTACTTTTTACTCATTTAAATTTTTAATTAATTGGGGTTCATGATTTATAATATTGTTAATGATGTTTTATCATGCACATAGCTTCAACAGCACAACTATCACCTCCCTCACTCCTTCCTCCCAAGAACCCCAGAAAACCCTTTCCTTTAAAATCTTCCCTCCACCAACTCAATTGACTCAGTTCTCCTTCCATTGTGCTGCCTAAGTGTGTTACCTCTTTAATATTTAAAAAAAGAACTAAAATGAAGTTAACCAATAGATCTCATATCTGAAAATGATGAATGAGAGGCACAAAAACAAATACAAAAAAGCTTTCAGGACCTTCTACTTGCTACTTTGCCATCTCAGATCAGGTTTATGATGACATCACTGGATCCTAATCTGGAAAGAAAAGCAGAGAATTTCTTCTGGCTTGGTCCCAGCAGCCTCCACACCAGACTTGCACCATACAACTAGACCCACAGTACAGCTCCTGACCTTCTGCTTGTACTTCTGCCATCTCAGATGTCAAAAAAGAAAGAGAGCAACTCCAAACTAATGTCTCAATATCTTCCAAGGGGTCTAACTATAAAGACTCAACATCACCACAGCAACAACATGAGAAACTAATAGGAAAAATGCATAGAAGTCCACCCAGCTTGATGAGCAAAAATAATACCAAAGGCATAAACAATACCAGTAAATCCTTAGACAATGTCTTTAACACCATGATAAAGCTTTTCAATGAGCTCAAAGAAGAAATAGCACAGGAATTAGCAAAGCACAAGAAAGTCTCAGAGTCAAAATGAAAAACACTAGCACAATCTAGAAGTGACAGAAATGAAGAACATGATGTGTTATATCAATAGAAGCTCTGAACATCAGAGTAACAAACTGAACAATCAAGAAGCTTCAAGATGAGGCAGAAACTGCTAAGAAATTCCAAGATGAGACAGAAAATAGCTGAAGGTGGAAAACAGTGTGAAAAGAAAATGAATGGTATGCCAGAGACTATAGGATGCATACAAGAATAGTTGAAGTCTCCCAAGAACAGGAAGACAAATGAGATGGAGAAACTATTGTTAAAGAGATATCAACAAGAATTTCCCAGAGTTGAGGATCACAGGTATCAATAGCCAAGAGGCCTGAAGGGAGTCAGCAAAAATAGACTCAACTAGGAAAACTTGGAGGCACATTGTGTTCAAAATGACAAAAGCCAAAAACAGAATCTTGAAAGTAGAGAAGAATAACTTAATGATGCAGCTCACAAAATTAGAAAATGACCAACAAAAGGAACCAAAAATAGGGAGACAGAAGAAAATAACAAAGCTGAAAGCAGAAATCAATTAAGTGGAAACTCAAAAAACAATCTGAAAGATCAATGAAAGCAGAAGTTGGTTCTTTGAAAAAATAAACAAGATTGATAGACCATTGGCAAAACTCACAACGAAAGAGAGAGAGAGAGTGAGAGAGAAACCTGATAGCCCATATTAGAAATGAAAAGGGGGAGATCACGACAGAAATTGCAGAGATCCAAAGGGTAATCAGAGACTACTTTGAGAAACTTTATGCTACTAAACATGAGAACGTAGAAGAAATGGATAAATTCCTGGACACTTATAACCTTCCATGGTTAAGTTAGGAGGATGTAGCATATCTAAACACCCCATCACTATGGAGGAAATTGAAACTGTAATCAAACAGCTGCCTAAAAAGAAAAGCCCAGGCCCAGATGGATTTACTAATGAATTCTTTCAAACCTTTCAAGAGGAGCTACTACCAATCCTAGCCAGACTCTTCCATGAAATTGAAAAAACGGGAACACTCCCAAACAGCTTTTATGAAGCCAACATCACCTTGATACCAAAACCAGACAGAGATGCTGCCAAAAAAGAAAATTACAGACCAATATCCCCGATGAATGCAGATGCAAAGATCTTCTACAAAATCCTGGCAAATTGGATCTAATGCATCATCAAGAAGATCATACACTATGACCAAGTAAGTTTCATCCCAGAAATGCAAGGATGGTTTAACATCCGTAAATATATCAACATAATACAAAACATCAACAAGAAAAATAAAAATTACATGATCATATCAATAGACGCAGAGAAAGCATTTGATGAAGTCCAACACCCATTCTTGATCAAAACTCTCAGCAAGATGGGAATGAAAGGAACCTTTCTCAATCTAGTTGAAGCCATCTACCACAAGCCAATGACAAATATTATCCTCAATGGAGAAAAAATTAAAAGCCTTTCCTCTAAATTCTGGTACAAGACAAGGCTGTCCACTCTCACCACTCCTCTTCAACATAGTACTGGAAGTACTTACTATAGCGATCAGGCAAGAAAAAGATATCAAGGGCATCCAGATAGGAAAGGAACAAGTCAAGTTCTCACTGTTTGCAAATGACATGATACTATACTTAGAAAACCCTAGACTCTACCAAAAAGCTTCTAGAAACAATAGATGCATATAGCAAGGTGGCAGGCTACAAAATTAACACACAGAAATCAATGGCCTTTTTATACACCAATAATGATAGGGAAGAGATGGACATTAAGAAGGCAATCCCATTCACATTAGTGCCACACATACTCAAATATCTTGGAGTCAACTTGACCAAAGACATGAAGGATCTATACAAAGAAAACTATAAAGCCCTACTCCAAGAAATAAGAGAGGACACACGGAAATGAAAACACATACCCTGCTCATGAATTGGCAGGATTAACATCATTAAAATGGCAATACTCCCCAAAGCATTACACAGATTTAATGCGATCCCTCTAAAGACACCCATGGCATTCTTCAAAGAAGTGGATCAAACACTTATGAAGTTCATCTGGAACAATAAACACCCTCGAATAGCTAAAGCACTTCTAGGGAAAAGGAGTATGGGGGGCATTACTTTCCCCAACTTTAAACTGTACTACAAAGCAATAGTTATCAAAACAGCATGGCATGGTATTGGAATAAAGATAGACCCTCAGATCAGTGGAATAGGCTTGAGTTCTCAGATAACGTTCCCCAGACATACAAACACCTAATTTTTTTTTTTTTTTTTTTGGTTTTTGGGCCACACCCGGTAACGCTCAGGGGTTACTCCTGGCTATGTGCTCAGAAGTTGCTCCTGGCTTGGGGGACCATATGGGACACCGGGGGATCGAACCGCGGTCCGTCCAAGGCTAGTGCAGGCAAGGCAGGCACCTTACCTTTAGCGCCACCGCCCGGCCCCCAAAACATCTTTTTTTTTTTTTTTTTTTTTGGTTTTTGGGCCACACCTGTTTGACGCTCAGGGGTTACTCCTGGCTATGCACTCAGAAATCGCCCCTGGCTTGGGGGGACCATATGGGACGCCGGGGGATCGAACCGCGGTCCGTCCTATGCTAGCGCTTGCAAGGCAGACACCTTACCTCTAGCGCCACCTTCCTGGCCCCACAAACACCTAATTTTTGACAAAAGAACAAGAAATCCTAAGTGGAGCAGTAAAAACCTCTTCAACAAGTGGTGCTGGCAGAACTGGTTAGCCACTTGCAAAAAAGTGAACATAGATCCCCAGTTAACACCATGTACAAAGGTAAAATCCAAATGGATTAAAGACCTTGATATCAAACCTGATACCATAAGGTATATAGAACAACACATCAGTAAAACACTCCATGACATTGAGACTAAAGGCATCTTCAAGGAGGAAACTGCACTTTCCAACCAAGTGGAAGCAGAGATTAACAGATGGAAATACATTAATCTGAGAAGCTTCTGCACCTCAAAAGAAATAGTGCCCAGGATACAAAAGGCACCCACTGAGTGGGAGAAACTATTCACCCAATAAACATCTAATAAGGGGCTAATCTCCAAAATATACAGGGCACTGACAGAACTTTACAAGAAAAAAACATCTAATCCCATCAAAAAATTGGGAGAAGAAATGAACAGACACTTTGATAAAAAAAGGAATACAAATGACCAAAAGGCACATGAAAAAATGCTCCACATCACTAATCATCAGGGAGATGCAAATCAAAACAACTATGAGGTACCATCTCACACCACAGAAATTGGCACACATCACAAAGAACGAGAACAATCAATGCTGGCAGGGATGTGGAGAGAAAGGAACTCTTATCCACTGCTGGTGGGAATGCCAACCTCTATGGAAAGTGATATGGAGAGTCCTCCAAAATCTGGAAATTGAGCTCCCATTCGACCCAGCTATTCCACTCCTAGGGATATACCCTAAGAACACAAGAATACAATACAAAAACCCCTTCCTCACACCTATATTTATTTCAGCACTATTCACAATAGCCAGGCTCTGGAAACAACCAAGATGCCCTTCAACCGATGAATGGCTAAAGAAACTGTGGTACATACACACAATGGAATATTATGCAGCTGTCAGGAGAGATGAAGTTATGAAATTTCCCTATACATGGCTGTACATAAAATCTATCATACTGAGTAAAATAAGTCAGAGGTAGAGAGAGAGAGATGCAGAATAGTCTCATCATCTATGGGTTTTAAGAAAAATAAAAGTCGGGGGCCGGGCGGTGGCGCTGGAGGTAAGGTGCCTACCTTGCCTGCGCTAACCTAGGACGGACCGCGGTTCGATCCCCCGGCGTCCCATATGGTCCCCCAAGAAGCCAGGAGCAACTTCTGAGCGCATAGCCAGGAGTCACCCCTGAGCCTCACAGGGTGTGGCCCAAAAACCAAAAAAAAAAAAAAAAAAAAAGAAAAATAAAAGTCATTTTTGCAACAATCCTGAGACAATGAGAGGAGGGCTGAAACTTCCAGCTCACTTCACTCTTCACAAAGAGTGGTGAGTGCAGTTATAGAAATAACTACACTGAGAACTACCATAACCATGTGAATGAATGAGAGAACTGGAAAGCCTGTCTAGAGTACAGGTGGGGCTGGGATGGAATGGAGGGAGATTTGGGACATTGGTGGTGGGAATGTTGCACTGGTGAAGGGGGGTGTTCTTTACATGACTGAAACCTAATCACAATCATATTTGTAATCAAGATGCTTAAATAAAGATATTATAAAAAAAGAAAGTAGAGAGGTGAAAAACTGAAGTTGCATACAAAACCCATAAGATTTACAATATATTTATCAAGTGAGACTTTGTAAATCTGAAAGAATATGAAGGGATATAGCACAAAACAGCAAAATGTACATGTCACCAAGACTATTCTGTCTGGCAAGATTATCATTTAGATTTGAAGAAATGATAGTCTTGGAGTTAGATAACAGGTTAGGGAATTCATTACCTAGAAAGCAGCTTAATAAGAAATGTTCAAATATCTTCTCTAAAAGGACAAACTTCCCTGTATGTGGCTTTGAGTAGAACACTCATGAAAGTGCAAATGATTTCCTTCTACTATATAAAGAAAGCTTGCTAAGGAATTTTGTACATTTTCAATAATGAACTAATGTCTTATTTTATATTGACTTTTACTGATCTATTTTCTGATTCCTTTAGGTTTTATTGGACCAAGTAATCTGAAATAAAATTTTTATTTCTCCCTGGTGACATGCTGGCAGGTGGAAGGAAATCTGGGAACACTGGTGAAGGGAGAAGGACCCTGGTGGTGGGAATGGTGTTGGAACATTATATTTCTCAAACAATTCTATTGTTAGCAACTTTGTGAATCATAGTGTCTTGATAAAAAAAAATTAAGAGAAAACGAAAGGCTTTCAAGTGCTTCTAAAAGTTTCTTTCTCTAATGTCAACCACTTTCTCTTTTCCCTCTTCACTGGTTTTATTTGGGGGGTGAAGAGGGTCTCAAACAAAATTCAAGGGCCTTCAGAACCACTAGAGTGATTTTCATTCTAATAGACCTTCAGCCCAAGGCAGGGCAGATTGCTCAGGTTCTGTGGTGTTTGGAACAAGTAAGACCATCTTGGTGGTGGTCTAGGTTTACCAGAACTACATAGGACGTGCTTAGGAAGCCTTGTGGCCTATAGCTAACCACTGTACAGTTTTCTGCCCACCACCCCCTTAATATCTGAATGGTCTTTTAAAATAAATGTAATTCTCTTATTTTGTTTTGGGGGACCACAGTCCATGGTGCTCAAAATTTATTCCTGGATCTTTGGTCAGGAGTCACTCCTGGCAGGGCTTAGGGGTCAGAAATAGATATCAGGTCAGCCACATGAAAGGCGAGTACCCTACCCATGATAGTATTGTTTGGGCCCAAAGTGTCTTTCATTTTAAACTGAGTGAACTATTTTACCAATCTTCAGTCTTCGTTCTTCCATTTCAAGAATTTTTCTCTGAAAAAACTTAGTAAGAATATTTTTTGTTATTAGCCATAAAAGATCTGTTCTTCTCTTCATTATAAACTAGGATTCCAAGAGTATAAGTCAATATTACCGCAATTAAAAAAATTAGCATCTAGGAGATAACCCTAGATAGGTAAGTGTGCATGTTTAGCATGCAGAAGACCTGGGTGCAATCCTTGGTACCTCCTGGTCCCAGGCTGGTGCTTAGAAACAATAACAACAAAAGGCTAGGCAATACAGTTTAATCAGAAGAGTCTATACCTAAAATGGTAAGATTCTTGATTTGATCCCTGAAACCACATATTCTTACACACACACACACACACACACACACACACACACACACACACACACACACACACACACACACACACACACAGCTTTAACCTGGTAATGCCAAATTTCTCTGTGGGTTTGGCACTTTTCAATATCAGCAGAATCCACGATGGCATCCAGCGACAGGAGCACATTGGCCCCTTCTTCCCCTATATGTCCCACTTTTCTTCTTTCTTCCCCTACATGTCCCACTTTTTTCCTCATGCCCTAATTGTAATATCATAACATGGTAAAGGGCACCCCTATCCATGATGCATTAAAATTGTCTTGTCAAACCCATACTATCTAAGGATCTAAAGATGATGGAATCCCAGTTTTTGAAAACTCCCATCCTTCAGGAAACTCATAAATACAAATATACCCTGCTTTGTATGTAATCAAAATTGCCATGAAATTTTTCTGGATCCTGTCCTCTTTGCTGCCTACCTTTTGTTCAAGTAAAAGTTCCTTTCAATAAAGTCTCATTTGTGGTTCCATGTAGTTTTTCTTGCCCTGAAAACACATGTACTTATTTCAACCTTTTTTCCAGGTCAGTAATATAAATGTAAGTCATCTGTATCCTGTTGCTTTCTCTATTTATTTATTTGTTTGTTTGTTTATTACATAACAGTGATATTTTGGTAGATATTTCTCCCCTATCTCTACAATTACTCATGTCATCTTACTGTACTGATTTATCAGAACTCCCATTTCTATCAAATTTGTATTTGATTTAAATTATTTGATAGTAAGAAATGATTGCAAGCAATTGTCTTTGTCCCTAGTCTTTGTCTTTGTCTTATAGTTTGGAGTACTAATCAATTCCCTATTTATTTTTCATATTATATTTTATTTTACTCTTTATCATCAATTTTTGCATAGTCACTATATGATTCTTTCATATATAACACATCCAATGCTTATTTCATTCATTCTCTAAAAAAGAATAAGGGAGTAAAGCCAAAAATGGCAAAGATCATGAACTTCTTTATTCCCCAAGGTTTCATCTGCCATGAGAGTTTAACAGGAAAAAGTATAATGTGGCCATCAATTTTGTGCCCTGCATGTACACAGTGAAGCCCAAGCATGACCGGCAATCTCTTACATACTTGTTGAGAAGATTTGGGATGTAATCGAGCAGGATGGCACATTGCAAACTGAGTGCTACAGTACATGGTAGAATACATATCTGGTGTGTAAAACTGAAACTTCCTCATGTTGAACTCATTTGTTTCCTGTTACAAACTTCAGCACAGTTTTTGCAGAAAGACTAACTCTTTGCAGTAAGGATTTGTAATAAGGATAGTAGTACCTGTTTTATATGCATCACATTTGGTTCCCCAAGCCCACCAGGAGTGACTATTGAGCTCAGAGCCAGGGCTAACCACTGAGCACTGCTGAGAATGGCCCCAAAACAGAAACACAACAAAATATCTAATTACAGATTTGATATATAAACACTGAGTTTGATTCTGATAAACACATATCAAATTACTGAAATGTCATGTGCTTGATTATGGTCATTTTCTAGCATTGTTTTTTCATGCCGTCTAGGCTACATCAGGCAGCAAATGATTTGCTCTCAGTGGTACTCAGGGACCATGTGGTGCAGAGAATTAAACCTTGGCCTCCAGCACACACTCCGTCCCATGAACCATCATTTCAGCTCCAGTTTTCTATTATTCTTTATAATCCTTTTGATTTCTGTCACTTCATAATGAGTCTTGATTTTCTTTCTTAATTCCTCCCTCACTTGCTTTCTTCTCAAGCCCATGCTTGAAAGATGATGGGTCCAGCCTAATTTAATATATTCCAAATGCAATCAGCATGACACACTAACTGGATGCCATCATTGCATGGTTTCTGAAGGACCAAGAGATATTCCCAACTGGATCACAAAGACTAATTCTCTGAATGTTCTTCTCCAAGATCTGGAGTGAAAACCAACAAATCCAGGGCTATTCCCAGAATTCTCTTTAAAAGCCCCTGAAAGCTTTGAAATGGATTTTCTTTGAAAATTCATGAGAGTTTCAAGTAGAGCAATGTTTTCAGTGGGAAGTTGATCATGGGACCAAGATATTAAGTCTAACAAACAGAAAACTCTTACAAGTCAGCAGGCACTCCTACAACCTCAGGCTCCCAGCTCTGTTGAATACTCTAATTCACTGCTAAATTGTTTTTAATGACCAGAGGCACACAGAACCTCAGCAGAGTAGGAATCGCATCTTCTCTTCAGAGATCAATGGCCGCAGACCATAATTCTTGGCAGCAATTGTCTTTCCCCTACTGATTGCACCATCAGTGAACTTTT
The DNA here is from genome assembly GCF_024139225.1 of Suncus etruscus. Taxonomy (NCBI): domain Eukaryota; kingdom Metazoa; phylum Chordata; class Mammalia; order Eulipotyphla; family Soricidae; genus Suncus; species Suncus etruscus. The sequence continues at coordinate 12,701,713 of NC_064853.1, forward strand.
TATCTTTTACTTCCTTTTATTTCTTCCTTCCTTCTTCCCTTCCTTCCTTCCTTCCTTCCTTCCTTCCTTCCTTCCTTTCTTCTTTCGTTTTTTTCTTTCTTCTTTTTTGTTTTTGGGCCACAATCGGGAGCACCCAGGGGTTCTGTGTTCAGAAATTGCTCCTGGCAGGCTTGGGTGACCTTATGGAATGCCGGGGATCTAACCCGAATTGGTTCCAGGTCAGCCACCTTCAAGGCAAATGCCCTAACCATTGTGCCATAGCTCAGATCCACTTCTTTTTTTTTTTTTTTTCTCATTTTAAGTACTTCAGAGGGGAGGTGGAGAGAGACAGAAACAGAGAGAGACAGAACCAAAGTTAAGGCTCTTGCCTTGCATGCAACTGACCCTGGTTTGATCTAATTGTCCCCCTCAGCACTGCTGGGAATGCCCTTACCCAAACTATAGATATTTCACCTGATCCCCATAGTACAAACCTTGAATTCTCTATGTTCTGGTTCTTTTTCTGAGAGCCTTCTTTAACCACTTTGATCAGGATTTGCATCTCTGTGCCATAACTTTCATTTTGCCTATTTTGGTAGAAAAGAATCCCATTTGCATTCTGGCTTTGGGGTAAGATTATGGTTTATCTATTTCTATTTTTTTCTAGTTTCTCTTTTCTCCCCAGTATTTGTATGTTTCCCCTTTCCTCAATGGAAATCTTCATCATAACTGGAGTCATTTTTCTCATAATTTCCCCTCCAGGAAACAACTAAGTATTTAGCTTTTATAGATGCTGCAATACATACTGTTCCCTGCTTCCTCAACTCCTCCATCTATAACCCCTGCTTTTCTTTCAGGAAAAACTCTTTGTTTGCTCAATAACCATTTCTACTCTCCCTGCTCTATGCATCAGGGGAAATTCATTCCACTTGAGAATGATTTTCAGGGCATGGAGTCTACTTATTCTAAATCATCTGTGCTAATCTCAGAGCCTCTCAAAGTATAGATTTAGGAAAGAAATTTTTGACTTACAAGAAGTGAGAAGATGTGGCTAAGGGGAATGGGAGGAAATATTTTGGTGTCTTAAGATTCCAGGTGAAAATGAACTCTTCTTCTAACTGCCATCATCATGCTTAGATGAGGCGAGCATTTGGGCTATGCTTGGTTATTATCAGAATCCCAAAAATCAGAACAGTTCTTGTAGGTGGTATTTCTATTAGAACCTTCATCCTCTCTCTATATCTACCGCTGAGAGAGTTGGAATGCCAAATTCTTGGGTTGGAAAGAGATGGACCTCCCACCTTGGCACTTCTATATGAAAAATCTCTCTTATCATTTCTCAAATGTAGTCACCATAGATTATAAAGATACTTGTGATCAGGTTTCAGGCATACAGTGGTCCTACGCCAATTTCTTTACTAGTGTCCACCATTCAATATTCCGAATTTGTCTATCACCCACCAGCCAGTCTCTAGGAGAGGCTCTTTTTTTTTACTTTATTTTAAGAAAATGCATCACATAGTTAACATAGTTGACCATAATACATTTATTCCAGATACGTGAGATAAAAATATATAAAAAGAAAAAGGAAGAGAAGAAAGTTTTTTTTAAAAAAGAATAAGTACAGTAGCAAGCACATTTGTGAAAATTATTGTATCCTCAATGAAGTCATTAATACAATAACAAAGGTTTAGTACGTTCTTGTTAGCTGTTCATACTGTTAAATTGGTGTGTTCCTATAGGGATGAAAGCATCAAAGAAATGAAGTTTTCCAGCAATTCAAAGCACTAGTTCAAAGCACTATTACTGATACTTTGGCTTTTGTGGGTTTGTTCTCTGCTGTCAGGCCACCTGATAAAAGGAGGATACAGGATGAGGGTGTCTGCCATAATTCCAAAAATCCCTTGGAGATATCAGTCCCATAACCAATCTTGAAATTTGGTCAACTTGGTAACCCCTAAGGGAATTATCAAGGTGTGGTGAGGTAGGGCCATCCACAAAATGGTAATTCTGGATGATGGATACAACAGGCATGGCTTTGGCAGGGTGGAGGTTTGGCCCACCCTCTCCTCCAAGATTGTATGGCAGGCACTTTTTAATAAAACTTTTGCACTGTTGCTTTTATGTTTGTTTGTTTGTTTTGGGGTCACACACAGCAGTGCTCAGAGGTTACTCTTGGCTCTACACTCAGATATTGCTCCTGGCAGCCTCAGAGGACCATATAGGATGGTGGGATTCGAACCACCATCCTTCTGCATGCAAGGCAAATGCCTTACCTCCATGCTATCTCTTCGGTCCCATTGCACTGTTGCTTTTTACAATACTATTACTGATAGGGTTTCATGCATTAACACTTTGTCACCTGACAGCACCACCTCTTTCTCCACACAGTTGACCACTTCCATCTTCCTTGTCTATTCATCACCACACACACACACACACACACACACACACACACACACACACACACACACATACAAAACCATACCCACAAGTTTCCTACTAAATACCAGATTCTCATGTTCCTCATTTAGGCCATTGTTGTTCTCTTCCTATGTTTATTTATATCCTACATATGAGAGAGATCATTCTAAGTTGGCTTCTTATATGTACTCTGATTAACTTCATTCAGCATAATGTTCTCCAGATGATCCATGTAGTAGAAAATTGCATGAGTTTCTTATCTTCAGGTGTAGTAATATTTAAGATAAGTGAGAGAAAATATATTTAAAAAAGAAAAAGGAAGCGAAGAAAGTGTTTATTTCATTTCACTTCTACATGTATCATGGTTTCTTTATCTAGTCATCTTGGGATGTTTCCTGATTTTGGCTATTGTGAAACATTGCAATGAACATAGCATTGCAAATGTTTATTTCTCTGGGTTTTTTTTTTTTTTGTTCTTTAGGGTATATTTATGATGTGAGATTATTGAGTCAAATTATTGTGCTCATTTCTAGTTTATTGAGAAATTTCTATATTGTTTTCCAGAAGGTTGACTCTTTGACATTCTACCAGCAGTGAATGAGAATTCTTTTTTTTCCCTGAACCCATGCCAACACTGAATAATTTTGTTCTTTTTATATGTGCCAGTCTCTGTGGTGATATTTCCTGGATGCTTTGATTGGCATTTCCCTGGTGATGAATGATGAAGAACATTTTTTCATGTGCCTTTTTGGCCATTTGTATGTCTTCTTTGAGGAAAATTTCTGTTCAACTTTCCTCCCCACATTTTTTCTCGTAAATGTCTATCAGTATTTTATATATCCTGGATATTAGCCCTTTACCATATGATTTAGTGGAAGAAAAATATTTTCTCAGAGTCTATAGGGTATCCTTGTATTTGAGGAATCACTTCCTTTGAGCTACATAAGTTTCTTAATTTAATGTGATCCCATTTATTCATTTTTGCTTCTGTTTTGACCACTGGCATTGGATCCCTAATTGGCTCCTTCTAATTTCAGTGTCATAGCAACTTCTTGCTATATTTACCTCAATGTAACATGGATTCGGGTCTAATATTGAAGTTTTGATTCATGTTGATGTGACTTTTGTGTATGGTGTTAGAGAGGTGTCTGGATTCATTATTTTTGCTGACCATATTTTTCAACTTCTCTACAAAGAGAGATCCTCTTCTCTTGCTCCTCTGCTGCCATTATGGCAAAACAAGAAAAATAACCTTTGCATGTATCAGCATGAAGATCTGCACAAGATGGTTATTGGAGTCTTAGGAAAAATGTCTTAGTATCATCCCACACCAAAATTGCTTGCACAGAAGTATGTTTCTGCATTTCAAAGATAGAACTTTTAAAGGACATCCACACCTGTAACAATGCTGCAGGCTGGCTTTCTGCACTCAAGAAAGCTAGAATGTTCACACAAGTTTTCTTTGACCCCCTTTCAGGTTCAGCACATAAATCTAGTTAAAAACTAATTTCCTATTAATTTTGCTGATTTTTGCTGCAAATATGGTCCTGGATGCATCACAAGTTTTTGCAGCAGTAATAATGGAAGACCCTGCCATGTTGACATCAAGAGTACAAACAGAAAATGTTCTTTCTTATTCATGGCTCTTGGCCGAGGTTGCCTAAAACTACAGACAACAATGATAGTGCCATGGTCTGATTTATTTGCTTGCAAATGGAAGAAGGCTGTGTGCTGCTTCCAGTAATGTATTGATTGCAGTTTATTAATATGTGTGTCAGATGGTAGCCTTGAATGTTCACTTTTTGCTATTTGAAAGTCTCTCCCCCCCAAAATCAGCCTAATTCTAAGAATACAAAGGTTCTTTCTATATAGTTTTAAGCATCTCTGTTCAGTTACTTTGGTCTTTAAGTAGTTTGTATGATCTGGAACTGGAAGTCAGACTAATCTATAGTGTGTTATTCCCCAGAGTGAAAAACAACAATAAAGTTGAGGATACCAGCATCATGCAATCTCCCTCTGAAAAAAAACTATGATGCCATAGTTTGCTTGCAAAGCAGGATTCCCTCCTTCTCAGAAATCTCACTCTTGGGAGCTCTCATATGTTCATTGGAAGCTGGAAATTAGTAGGGTTACATAGCTTCATCTACCACATTCTTGAAATCCAGAGAGATAGGTCCTTCACCCAGAGACTCTCAGTTCTTCTGTGGGATGTAAATAGACACAAAAGAAGATGCATATCAATGCCTTCCACTAGTCAGGAGCCTCTGTGACCTAGATACTGCCTTGATAAAATAGAACTGCTCTAATTTTGCTACCTAAAAACTCTGCCCAACCAAGACACCTGATATAGCTATTTAAATGATGTGATTTGGATGTTACAAGGACCCAATGAGATACCACAGGACAAAATGCTGAGTGGTGCAGCTGGGTCATATTAGAAGCTCGTGAGTATTGTCTTTTTCTTAACAATTATTTCTAGGATAAATAAAATTGTCTAAGTAATCCATTTTATTTATTTATTTATTTATTATTATTTGAAGCTCACCACAAAGAGCGGTGAGTACAGTTAGAGAAAGAACTACACTGACAACTATGGTGATAATGTCAATGAGTGAGAGAAGTTGAATGCCTGTCTCAAATACAAGCAGAAGGGAGAAGGGAGTTTGAGGGCATTGGAGATGGGAATGTTGCACTAGTGAAGGGGAGTAATCTTTATATGACTGAAGCCCAACTACAATCATGTCTGTAATCAAGGTGCTTAAATAAGTAATTCTTTTTGTTTTGTTTTGGGGCCACACCCGGTGACACTCAGGGGTTACTCCTGGCTATGTGCTCAGAAAACGCTCCTGACTTGAGGGACTATATGGGACACCAGGGGATCGAACTACAGTTTGTCTTAGGTCATCACGTGAAAGGCAAACACCTTACCACTTGCGTCACCACTCTGGTCCTTATCTAAGTAATTCTTAAGGGATTTGTGATAACTTTTAACATTGTGCTGAAAATTTTTACTATTTCTGTTTTAGAATAACTGTATAGAATTTTCAAATGTATTTTTAAATTGAAATGCTACCAAAAATATCTTTCAAGTATTCTCTTAAACATATTCACAGGATTTTCCAAATGAAGTTCGTCCTTTGAGTCATCATTTGAGTCAACGCACTGAAATATTTGATTTGACAAACATTTTAGTCTTTTGAGTAAACATGTTTCTTAAGAAATTGGAATAAAATACCATTATAATAATAATTATAAGATCTTTCTTCTTGAAGAGTTTTCATTCTGGAAATTATAGGCAATTAGTGAATAAAGATAGAAAATGTTCCTACACTTACATCAATGCCAAAAGCATTAAGTTTTTCTTTTGGCTCTTGAAGACTTTTTTTCCTTCCTTCCATATTTTCTTCTTTTCTTCCCTTCCACTCCGGCAGTGCTCAGGGGTTACTCCTGGCTGTCTGCTCAAAAATAGCTCCTGGCCGGCACAAGGGACCATATGGGACACCGGTATTCGAACCAACCACCTTTGGTCCTGGATCAGCTGCTTGCAAGGCAAACGCCGCTGTGCTATCTCTCCGGGCCCTCCTCTCTCTTTTTTTAATTCATTCACTTCCTCCCTCTCTTCCTTCTTTCTTTCTTTCCTTCCTTCTTCCATCATTCCTTTTTTTTTTCTTATGTTACTAGGAAACATAATATAATATCTTGTTCAATTTAGATCCATCTTTCCAATGTGCTTTTCAAGCACACTCACCTAATTGTTCTTATTAAAGAAACTTCAAGCTTCTATTCGACCATATTTTGAATATTAGAACTTTCTTAACATTACACCTTCTCTTTGTTTTAGTGATTTTATCATGGATCCCAAGTTCTTCTAGTCATTAAGCCTACACGCATCGTTGCAAAGCAATGTTTGTAGCAATGTTAGTTTGATGAGGCCAAGAAAACATTGAAAACACAAAAGTAGCTATAAATCCACAAATTCCATTACCAAAATGCTCAAGAATACTAATTTCAGAATGGTTTTATTTTTTTCTTACCAAAATCTACTCTTGGGGGGGAAATATGATCTTTTACAATGATTTTCTATACCAAAAGCAGTAATTAATTATGTTGTACTACACATCTTTAGAACCAGAAGTTTGACTTTGTTTTCTAGCTCTGCCATTTTCTCTTGTGTGATTTTAGGCAAGTCACTTAACCTTTTGAAGTCTAATTTTTTATTTTTATTTTTATTTCTTTATGAATGCTGGAGAAGGACTTCCCTAGAAGTACTGCTATCATGGGGACCATTCATGGGGATGCTCATCAACCAGGTCAGTAGTGTAGGATAAAAGCCCCAGGATGACCTACTTCTATGCTGGGGTTACCAAGACCACTGGGAAACAGCTCACAGGTCTTCAAGGCTGCACTCAGTGGTGCTCAAAAATTAAAAAGTGAAAGATATCTTGGGGCCAGAGTGATAGCATAGCTGGTAGAGTCTTGCACTTGAAAGACTTAGGTTAAATTTTTGGCATCCCAATGGTCCCTGGGTCTGCCAGGAGTAATTTCTGAGTTCAGAGCCAAAAGTAGTCCCTGGCAGTCATTGGGTGTGGCCCCCCCAAAGTGAAAAATATCTCTGGTAATCTAAAGTAATCGCTATCAATATTATGATATGTCTTAGAATAGCATTTTTATACATTTGTAAGATTTATAACTACATTGCCACAGAGGCATCCCATTGGTTATACCATGCTATAGCTCATTTTCAAAATTAAAGAAAATATAGTGAAAACTTTCTCATGGTAAAGTTATTCTCTCTGGTTCTTGATCACCTTGTATAAATAGGCAAAGATAATTATTTAATTATCCAGTGAAGTTTTAAAATTTTATTGTTATTGGATTTTAATGTTGGCATTTGTTCCCATAAGTAATACTGTCATAAACATTCAAATCCAAATGTCTTGTTCCTTCCTGTGCTTGCTTTTGTAGCAAGAGTTCTTATAAAAAGAAGTGCTCCAGCAAAGAGTAAAATCTTCATTACATGTTATGAAACTTTCCCCCAGATAGATGATCTGTTAATAGTATACATGAGTCTTCCTGTTCCTTTAATACATTCTGGAAGTTTTTTTGTTCCTTTTTCTATTTTATTACTTTATTTAAGCACTGTAGTTACAAAGTTGTTCATAATAAATACAGTGGAGATATTTTTTTCAGTTACAAAGTTCTTCATGATTGAGTTTTAGTCATACAAAATCCAACATTCTTTATCGGTGCATATTTCCCACCACCAGTGTCCCCATTTTTCCCTCCACCCTTCTTCCTTGCTTGTCTCTAGAGCACATAATCTCTGTCTCTGTCTCTGTCTCTCTCTATCTGTCTCTCTCTCTCTCATAAACACTGATTACCATATTGTTACTGAAATAGTACCATACCTATCACTCTATCTCCTTTCAGCACACCCCTTTTGTTCAGAGCAATCATTTTCAACTATCATTGTCATTGTGTCCCTTTCTCTGCCCTAACTGCCTGCTTTTTTAAAATATAATTTTATTTTAATTATAGTGGCTTACATATCGTTCACAGTAATATTCCAGGTACATATTTACCTTGAGTCAGGGGAATTCCCACCACCGAATTGTCCTCCTACATCCGCTCCCATCCTGCCTCCTATATCCTCCACTTTCCCCCCAGGGGCTGCTAGAATGCTTGGTCCCTTCTGTGTCTAGTTTATTACTTAGTGATCTTATAACTGTTTGGTCTTGGTGCCTCCATTACTGCCCCCTATAATTGGGAGGTGGGACTAGAAAGTTCAAGTTATGTGGTTTTGTTTGAGGAAGAGAAAAGTAATATAATGGGGTAAAAATCAACTATGCTGACTATGAGCAGAGTCATTCTAGAGGCTCTCATCCTTGGTTTGAGGGACGAAGGGGAAAAAAAGAAGGTGAAACACCATAACAGTTCAAAAAGAGGAATCAAATAAGATATCCAGTGAGCACTACAGCAAGAAAAATATGCACCACATAGTTGTCATGGTCGTGACATATATATTTTTATATAAATAAAAAAAATGGACAACTACTTCAATATCCACCCCAAAACAAAGAAATTGACAAAAACTAGATTAAAAAAAAGAATTATTTAGTGTTTTTTGTCTCTTCTCCCTCCCCCTGCATAGACACAGTAAATATTGGGGTCATCCGAAACGGGAATCCCCTTGGCCTAAGAGATACAGGGTTTCTCTACCTTGGAATACATTGTCATGGGATTATCTATAGACTCCTTTCACGTACATTTAGTCTCCCCTTGGTGTTTTTGTGGCGTATGGAAGACTTCTGCTCCTATCTGGATGATAAACCCAGACCTCTAAATCTAGAGGTCTCAGTCTGTGCACAGGTCAAGGAGTGGAACTTATGATGAAGACTTTCTTTGTGATTTTAGAAGTTCTGTTACCTCGATGTCATTTTAATCTGTCTTCTGTGGTTAGTGGTCTTGGCCCTTGCACTGAAACTCGGATGGAGCCTGGGATATCGTCTTTCGTTATGTTTCTAGAAGACCCATTCGGTTGCAATTGCCTCAGTAAGGTCTCTGGAATTAGTGTGGGCGACCGTACACCACATATTCAATGGATTTTTCACCGCTGCCTGATTCAAGCCATAAGTTTGCATAGCCCTGAGCCAAAAGAACCCTGCAAATAAATTTAGCTCACCACAGAGAATCTGGCTTAACTAGATTCCTTAAATCTTTCCATGGAACCTGTTTTTGTAACTGCTCTCATACAATGCAATTATAGATAGGTTTTTGTAAGGTTTAAACTGTAAGATCTATTAAGGATTTGCTTCCCCTCCCCCCATCCTGCCAGGTTTCTCCTTATCCTTCCCGCCATCAAAATGTGTCTGCTCCCATTGGTTAAAATCGTTGTACCTGTACAAATCTGATTGGTGTAAGTTTCAATCCTATGTTTTTGCTCCTCCCACTGAAGCAGGGCATAAAAACTCTGCTTGCTCCCTCAATAAACCTCTTGACAGGAATTCAGCTTGAGCTTTTTATTATTAACTTCTACGGCTTAATTTTCTAGGTGTTCACAAAAGAGCTTAACACTTGCGAATTATTTGTATTCGCCTTCTACCTTCTGTCCTGGTTGAGAGAAAGCTGCTGGCCGGAGACCTCTCCCATTAAAGGGCAGAAGCGGAGGCGAGTACAAATTAGAGGTCATGATTGTTGTGCAGGACATAGACCAAACCCTAGACTAGGGCTTTCTTGTTGGTCCCAGAATACATACTGCCTGGTCATGATTCTATCAGCCAGTCATCTGTAAATCACGTTCTTGGCTTTTGCACGGCCCATAGTGTGATAAATCTTCTAATTTTGTTTTATCATTGGTTGCTAAGGTAGGACAACCTGTTCTTATGTCCATTTGTTCCTAATTTCCTCGTTTTCAGGATATCATATTAGAACTGGCACATGTTGGAGTTTGAGTAGTATTTAGGATGTCCCAGATGGGCTTTGGTTCCTGTAGCTGTTGTGAAGAACTATGTCGTTTCTATGTCTGGGGTTCAGGATTCAAGTCTGGATGGTCAGTGTCTAATCTCCTGGAGTCTAAGATGAATCCACATGACATATTTTCAAGGTGGGAGATTTCCCTGTATTGTAAATAAGTATAAGTTCTTATCCCTAGTAGATAAGAGTTTGTTTATATACGTGAGATTTCCCCTTTTTTAGTGTGCCTTTGAAGGAAGAATATTGCCGGTGCATTTGGGGGTGAAAAAAGACAGAGAAACAAGTCACACACCCAAAAAACATAAAAATAGAAATAAAAAAGATATACTTGCTCACATATGTATAGTGAAAATGATTTTAAGTAAATTGAAATAAAAAATAAAGAGGTAGTGTTATATAGGTCTTAGACTTATGATGGAAGTATAGGTTTCCCCATTGCCTTTTGAGATTTTCTTGTGGGGTGTGGGTTCCCAGGTGCCTTTTCATCGCACACCCTGCTCTTCTTGAGATTGGCAAAAAGATTTGAGGGAGGGGGGTTTTGTTGGGGACTGTGACTTGTTTGAGGCCATTTTGCTGTTCTTTCTGCCATAGTCCAGCTTTTCACCTAAAAGCTATTTGCAGTCTTGCTGTAAGTTTTTGAGCTAAAGAGAAAGGAATGTGCAGCTGCAGGATATAATTAACTCTAGCCCGGAGGAGAGCAAAGCTGCCTGGTACCGTTATCAGAAACTAGGCCTCACTCCTTAAGACCACAATCCGGAGTGAACTAGGCTATTATCAATAAGTGTATGCTACATTGTCTGTTCAAGATCACTGAGGCAAGCACATCTTGCACCACCTCCTGATAGTCAAGCAATTAGGAATGCAGCTAGAAGGTCACTAGAAATTTCCATGGAAACAGCACGTTCTTCATAACTTGAAGGTCATCCAGCCCCCTAGCCCACTGCCCACTTCCTTGTTTAGAGCATGATTTACTTTCTTTGTTCCTTGAAGCCTGAAATATATCCTTGCCTTGTATGGGCCTTCGCGCCAAAAGTATGACTGACATCACCTTTGTACTGCCCCCTTCTCCTTCACTATATAAGAAGGAGCTGTAGTCAAATAAAGTTGCCTTTGAGCAGTGAGATATTGCCTTAGGTCTTTATTATTAACCTCTCTCAGATTTTTACAGGTGTGGTTGTTCTTCTACCCAGCAAAATAGGAGTGCGGTTGTCTGAGAAGTCTTCCCAGCTAATTCCTGCTGGCCGGGCCCCCCTGGGGGGCTTCCGGACCCCGCAGGGTTTTGTGTAAAGTTCTTGCATTTGGAGTCCTTTTAGGGCTAAGTCCGGTTAGGATAAGTTGGTAGGGAGGGCCACACAGCATGAGTCAGCAGGGGTGTTGGTTGTCTTTTCCTGCTGGAGACAAGGTGTGGGTTTGAGTGGATGTCCCTTCTCTTGGGTGCTGGGTACTGGTTCGTTGGGGTAGGAGGTCGGTCTTGATGCCTAATAGATTAAGAATTGAGGGTGAAGAGTTTTAATAAATTGGAAAATCTGGATGGGATTGAGGGGTAAAGGGGTAGTCGGATTCCTGGAAGGGGGGGTAGGGGAGAATATTTGGAATGGGCAGAAAGGAAGAAAAGGGAAAATAAGATTAAATAGGAAAAAAAGGAAGAAGGAGTAGTGAGAAGAGAGGTGAAAAGAGGGGGGCATGTTATTTTGCTTGAATATGTTCGATGAGTAGGCCCCGTAATATAAGTCTGCAGGTCACAGTTGCTGCTTCGGTGGTCTGGCTGGTCACATGCTTCAGGTCCTAAAAGAAGGTATACCCTAGAGATAAAGGGTATGTTAAAAAATTTTATCGAGACAATTTAGTAATGCAACCTGGGTATGGTATCTCGTGTGGCTTAGCTCCAAGATGCCATCTTAGGTTGTCCATCCTTTGTATCCAAGAACGCCTGTGGACAGAAAAGCTGAGAGGTTACTTTAAATATATTAAGCTTAAGGCAGTAACACCTATTATTTTGAAATACTTCTGTTGGAGTCAGTGATTTCCCGTGGTATCCTTTACCTGTAATCTTGTATAAGATCCCTAAGAGATTATTATGGGCCTTTGTAGTAACAGGCTGATTACATACCTGTTCTCTGCAGTTGCTGGTTTCTTTATGGTTTAATGTGTGGTCAAGAATTTATAGTGTTCCTCTTTCATGTGTTTTGGGCACTTCTGTCCAGTATATGTGTGATGTTACAGTGTTTGGAGTTTCTACCCTGTCAAGTCCTGTTATTTGATCTTTGAATATTAGTTGTATATATGGTGTAGTTTCTAGGTGCTTCAGAATAGTGCTATCATTCTGTGTTTATCTTTCATCTTCTGGCTTACTTCGTTTAACATAATATGTTCTAGGTCCATCCATGTTGCTGCAAAGTCTGTGATTGAATCATTTCTTACTGCCATGTAGTATTCCATTGTGTATAGATACCACATCTTAATGATCCACTCATCTGTTGTTGGGCATCAAGGTTGGTTCCAAGACTTGGCTATTATACTGAGTGCTGCAATAAATAGTGGGATTTGGATTCCATAATTTGTCTCTGAGTAGGTCATTTAAGATCGGTTTTGTTTGTGCAAATATTGCAAGATCATTTTTATTTAGAATGTTTTTAGTCTTCCTTCCCATATGAATGAGAGTTTTGCTGGATATTGGACCCTAGGTTGGAAATTTCTTTCATTCAGTCATTTAAATATGTCATTTCACTGTCTTCTTGCTTGAATTGTTTCAAATGGGAGGTCTGGTTTGATTCTTATGTCCCTTCCTTTATACTTGAGGGTTTTTTTCTCCCTTATGGCTTTTAAGAGTTCATCTTTCTCTTTGTTTTTTTTGCCATTTGGATTACTATATGTCTTGGTGTTGGCTTATTAGGGTCTATTTTTTGAGGGACTCCTTTTACTTCCTGGAATTCCATCGAGGTCTCTTTCCAGAGGGTTGAAAATTTTTCTGCTATTATTTCCCTGATTACTTGTTCTTCCCCTTTCCCTATTTCCTCCCCTTCTGGTATACCTACAATTCTTAGATTATTTCTTTTTTCTTTGTTTATTAAGTACTGGACTTTCGCCTCCAGTGCTTTGCCTTTTATTTCCTTGTTGGTTTTCTGGTTGGTTTTTGATTGCAATTTTTCTTCGAGTTGTTCTATACACTTTTCCAACTGTGAGATTCTGCTCGTATGGCTTTTTACATTATTTATTATTTCCTTAAATTCCATTTGTATGGAATTTCTCTTATTCTGTAGCAGTTCTTCTCTTAGTTGGTTGATTTTTTCATCCATGGTTTTCTTGTACTCACTGGATAGTGCTTCTTTCATTTTATTTACCATGATTTGCATTTCTTTTTTTCATGGCTGTTTTCAGATCTTTATCTCTTAGATTTGTTCGTTTTGGTGGACTGGAAACTTGTTTGGGTTTCCTTCTTATCTCCAGATGTTAGGGTCTTCCTTGGTTTACCCATATTTCTTTGCAATTCCTGGTGTTGCCTGGTTTGCAGGGCCTTTCGATTAGAGCTCGCTTTTGCCATCTGTCTAGTTTGATATAGGTATTTCTGGCTTGTTTGATATTTTGCTTCCAATTTTATGGACTCTTAATTATTTAAGAAATTTGGGTGTTGGTCTGAGCTGGCTAGACTTATATGTTGTGTTAGGTGGTTGGCGTGGGTGGGCGGGGCTCCATCCCCTGCTTTTTAAGGTAAGCTTTCTACCATGGACTGGTCCTCCTGGCCCTCATCTCTATTGTCTCTGTATATTATTACCATACTATCTTTTATATATATATAAATCTATATACATATGTATCCCACTAATGAGAGTGATTATTCTATGCCTATCCTTCTCCCTTTGATTTATTTCACTCAGTAAAATACTCTCCATATCCAACTATGTATAAGCAAATTTTATGGCTTCATTTTCCTACCAGCTGTGTAGTATTCCATTGAGAGTGATGTAAATTTTAGAATATTAAGATAATATCTTTTGTTTGATCTCCAATTGCTTTGGAAGTCTGCTTTAGATTTGCAGGCATTTGGTTTGATAATATCTGGCCACAGACCAGTCATATTTATAGACACTGTCATGTGTTTCTACAGGTTCCTTACTCCCACATCCCTCACACCTCACACACACACACACACACACACACACACTCTACATCCTCTGTTCTGTTCTAACTATGGGGAAGATTATGAATTTCTATAGGCAAACCTGATCAGAAATTGAATATAAGTTAATATGTGTAGCTTATGCTTAGTGTCTTCTCCAAAGTTTACAGATTCACTCCTATCAAAGAAGTCTGGGAATGGAGAAACCCAAATATGGGTCTTGCAAAAAAAAAAATCCCTCTACATATACACATGAATCAAAACAATGAAGGTTCTATCAATCAAATATGTGCCAAAGATCTGCATTGAATGGATTAATTTTTTACAATTATTTGTTACCTTCATAGAGAAATAATCTAATTTTCATCAATTAGATTGAGAAGCCTCAGCTATTTTATTCTCCTATAATTTTCCTCTTCATGGCTTTTGACTTACTTGTTTCAAATCATCTTTTCATCTTGATTTTCAATATGATATTGTAAGTGTTATGCAGGATTTGAACTCTGGTCCTAAATAAATGGAGCTTAAAAAATTGGGGGTGGGGTTAGGGAAGAAAGGGTAGAGGGAAAGTTTTAGGTTTGAATGGATGATTCTATCCTTGAGCACATAGTCAAGATTATCCCTGAGTAAAGCTGGGTGTGGCCAAAAAACACAAAATAATAATAATAATTAATAATAATAATAATAATAATACTTTTGGTGCTCGCTTCGGCAGCACATATACTAAAATTGGAATGATACAGAGAAGATTAGCATGGCCCCTGAGCAAGGATGACGTGCAAATTCGTGAAGCGTTCCATATTTTTGCTTTAATAAATTTCTGTGGAAAAAAGAAAAATAATAATACTTTTGTTTATGTTTAAGGTAACAGAAGTGTGATCTAGATCTTATATGCAAGTCAGTTTGTTTCTGTTTAGTGTAATAATAATGTAAATTAGAGAAAAAGCTAATCCAGCTTTTTGTATTGAGTTTAAATCCTGAAAAGTGGCAGCTGGCTCTCTGACCCCCCTTTGGGGGGGGGGGGTTGGACCATATCCAATAGCACTCAGGGGTTATTTCTGGCTCTGCCTTCAGGGTGTTCTGGGGACATTATGGGATGCTGAGAATCAAACCTGATCAGCTTCTTGCAAGGCAAATGTCCTACAAGGTGTGCTGTCACTTTGGCCCCCCTTTTTACCCCTTTTCTACTGGATACAGACTCATCTCACTACAGGACAGAGCTAAATTTCAGAATTTAAATCACAAAGAAGTGTCCTAAGGCAAGAAAGGCCTAAATAAAAGACAGTGAGCTAGAGATTATGAGGTTATGGGGTTTACCTTACTTCGTCTCCTGAACACCACCAAAACTGATTTCTAGCCAGCACCAGGAATAAGCTCCATCCACCACTGAATTTGGCCCACATATAAAAATAACAAATAAATAAAAAGAGACTTTTTAATAGAGCAAAAAGAGGAAGTGAAGGGGCAGAATCAAAGCTGACTTTTTTTTTCTCTTATAAAATCTTTATTTAATCACCAGAATTACAAGCATGATTGTACTTGGGTTTCAGTCATAAATAGAACACCTCCCATTCACCAGTGCAACCTTCCCACCAACAATGCCTCCTCTTCCCTCACCCCTTCCTGTATTTAAGACAGGCATTCTACTTCTCTCATTCTTTAGCATTGTCATGGTAGTTGTTAGAGTAGTTATTTCCCCTAACAGCATTCACCACTCTTTGTGGTGAGCTTCATATTGTGAGCTAGTCCTTCTGGCCCTTAACTCTATTGTCTCTGGGCATTATTACAATAATGTCTTTAATTTTTCTTAAAACCATAGATGAGTGAGACTATTCTATTTCTATCTATCTATCTCTCTCTCTGACTTATTTCACTCAGCCTAATAGATTCCATGTACATTCATGTATAGGAAATTTTCATTACTTCATCTCTCCTGACAATAGTATTCCATTGTGTCTATGTATCACAGTTTCTTTAGCCATTCATTTGTTGAAAGGCATCTTGCTTGTTTCCAGAGTCTGGCTATTGTAAATAACACTGGAATGAATATAGGTGTGCGTAAGGGATTTTTGAATTGTATTTTTGTGTTCCTAGAGTATATCCCTAGGAGTGGTATAGCTGAATTTATGGGAGCTCAATTTCCAGTTTTTGAGGAATCTCCATATTGTATTCCACAAAGCTGACTTTCTAAGGAGAGTCTCACTATCTTTTTGGACTCTCCGAGTATATGTAAGGCAATGGCTAGGTTTCCTATGAACTTGGATTTTACTCTGTTAATTCCTTATCAGGCCATATCTCTGGGCCTGTCACAGTAATTGTCAACTATCATGGCATGGGTAGGAATGTCATATACCATCCTAGTACATTATAATTACAGTTTAAAAAGTTAAAGTAGGTCACTCAGGCCATGATGCTGGTTTTAACAAATGCAAAAAAATCATATTCTAGGATCTCCTGCAGAGTATCTGTCGGCTAAAGGGTGAAGGTTTAATATAAGACAACATCTTGCCAGTCTCCCATCTGAATGTGGTCTGTGTGCTAGAATTAACTGGACCCCAACCTTCAAGAACTTGCTTTCTTTGTTTTGATAGACACAATAGCTTTCCTTTGTTTGCTTTCTTTCTTTTTAATATGTTTTATCATAAGGATGTTAATAATTTACTACATTCACCACAAACATGTAGCTTACCGTCTCCTCTTTTTGATCAAAATAACTTTTATTTTTCAAAAAATGTCAGACCATTTTTAAAATCAGAAAATAATTAAAAGTAGAAATGGGATTGGGCTGGAGTGATAGCACAGAGATTGAGCATTTACCTTGCACACAGCTAACCTGGGAGGACCCAGGTTTGATCTCCAGCATCCCATATGGTTCCCTGAGCCTGCCATGAGTGATATCTGAGCACAGAGTCAGGAGTAACCCCTAAGTGCCACCAGCTGTTGCTGAAAAACAAACAAAAAATAAGTGGGGAGGGGCAGGAGTAATAGAACATTGTAGGGGTAGGGCGTTTGCCTTGCACACAACGGACCCGGGGTTCAATTCCTGGCATCCCGTAAGGTCCCCTGCAAGGAGTGATTTCTGAGGGCAGAGCAAGGAGTAACCCATGAACAAACAAACAAAAAAGTGGGGAATCTGGAAATTTCCCAACTTGGAAACAATTGATAAGATTTTAGTATATATTCTTTCAGTTTTGCTAGGTAAATAAATAAATGAGGAGACAAAAAAAGGTTTGCATAAATGTCATTTAGCAAGGTTGAGTCACATTTTTATTGTGTAACCCTGTAATATTTACATTACTATCCTTCTAAATTTAGCTTTATAGATATGCCTGGTTCCCTTAGGATATATTCATAGAATGTCTGTTTTAAATATATGTACATTTACATTTATTACAGCTTAATAACATGTATCATTAACCCTATGCATAACTTTTATAAAGTGATGAAGGTAAGAGATATTTTCAAAGGGCCAGAGCAATATTACAGTGGTGAGACACTTGCCTGACTTACCTTGCCCGCTGCAGACCAGGTTCGATCTCTGGAATCCCATATGGACCCCAGTAGTAATTCTCGAGTCCATAAGGAATAATTTCTGAGTGCAAAACCAGGAATAACCCCTGAGTATCATCAGGTTTGGTGAGAGAGAGAGAGAGAGAGAGAGAGAGAGAGAGAGAGAGAGAGAGAGAGAACTTTCTAGAGAAAATTTAATTTGTATAATTATAAAGCAGCAAAAACCATGGCATGTGTATTTTCTGACAGATGATAAATTTAGATATCTATTATAATATTTCTTTTAAATTCAGAACACTTAAAATGTGAGAAAATATGTTTCTTAGAAACAAGAAATTTAGGATATTGTCTACAAATTGTAAATTGAAAGTAATAGGAACTAGAGTGATATTACAGAGGATAAGACACTTGCCTTGCAAGTAATCAACCATGGTTAGATCACTGGCATCCCATATCATCTCCAGAATCCACCAAAGTAATCCCTGAGCATCACTGGGTATGGCTCCAAAGTAAACAAACAAAAACAGTGCATACTCCCTCTCCTTTTTATTTTAAAGTATTATTGTCTCTTCTAGTCCTTTCTCCCCTACATTAATGATTACCATCATTAAGTGCCAACAATGTCTTGCAAATAGGACATTTAAGACTTGCAGAACTAAAGACTTCTGTTATATTACTCTGCCAATATAAAACAAAAGGCACAATGAAGCATATGTAAACAAAGGAATGTAGGTATATTCCAATAAAACTGTATTAAAAGGAACAACTTTAAGCCAACTTTGACTCATAGGTCTCAACTTGCTATTTTTTTTCTCATAAACATTGGAATTATTTTGTATTGAGAGAACTTCATTGGCATTTCATCAGAATTAAAATAATATTAGATTAGCATTTTAATGATACCAGTTTCCCATCTTCCCAACAAGATACAGAGTTGTAAATTAAATTTATTTTTGTGTCCTTTATAAATAATATGATATTAATTGATAATTAATACAATACGGTTGAATTAAATAATTAATGATGGAGCTGGATGGAGGTGGATGGAGGCCTTTCTCTGCCATCCCAGGCCATGTGGCTCCACAACCCCCATTCAGCCAGCAGGTCCCAGGTTAGGTGAACGGCGGAATCAGACTCATCCAGAGACAGGCATCAGGAAGCATCAACTTTATTCATGCCCTATTCACCACATGTGTGTGGCCTATCTCATAACCTTTCAAGCATTCAGCCATTCTTAGCTAGCCCTGTGTCTTAACTCCTTTCAGCCATCTTCCTTTGACCTCCATTGCTGGTCAAAGACCAAAAGAGGCAAAGACCCAAAAGCCAGAGAGCCCAGCAGGGCAGAAGCCCCTAATCCCCTGGCTCAAAGGCTTATCTACCTTTTCCAAGACCCTTCCCAGGAATGGGCGGGGTCTTGCAGGTAAGGTCACATATAATATCTGGTTCCCAAGACCCCTCCCAGAAATGGGTGGGTCTCAGGTAGCTACACCTAAATCCAGGGTGGAGTTACACAATACATATTATATTATTAATAATAAATTTTAAGTGTACAATATAATATAGTTATTAATAATTAATATTTACCAATATGCTAATTGATATATAAATGGTATAATTTATATTTTATAAAAATAAATATTTTAACTCTCCTACATTGCTTCTCCATTAATTATTTATATAGTGCACATAATCTCTGTTCTTTAAACTATTCTCAGAAAAGTCTGTATAGAGCCTAATCTAAAAAAAATTTTTTTTCTGTTTCAAATGTGTGTGGGTAGCTGATTGCATGGCTCATCTTTTTTGAAGAGAAATTTTGATTTTCAAACAAAATGAAAATAAGAGTACTAAGATTTTCCATATATCTCTTACCCGTACTCATGCCTAGCTTCTTCCATTCTCAGCTATAATGGCTCATCTGCATGTTGCTTTTGTTGATGTTATTGGGGAGGGGGGTACCACACCAGACTGTGCTCAAAGTTTTTTCCTTGCTTTGTGCTCAGAAATAACGTCTAGTGGGGTTTGGAACCTTATGCAGTGCTGTGGATTGAACCTGGATCATCTGTGCGCTAAGTAAAACCATTACCCATTGTAAACTCTCTGACGGAGGACTTTTCCGGTGTATAAGACGACTTTTGAAATGTAAAAAATCAACCAAAAATCCGGGGTCGTCTTATACGCAGAGTATATCCTGAAAAAAATTTCGATGTGCAACTAAACGAAAATCGTCTGGATATTGCCACGATATAAATTTCCCAACTCGATCCTGCACCAATCACTGCAAGGCTGCTCGGACCCTCCACTTCTCTAACTCAGCTAAATCAAGCAGGCTTTTTATGCATGCAAATTATACAATGTTCTGTACCCAAATCTATACTTTAAAAGCCTGCTCAGCTTGGCCAGCGTCAGAGAGGAAGTCTATTCCAGTAGAACCTTTGAACCTTTGCTTGTTGTGATTGGCTCACTGTGGTACATACAGTTGCAGCACTGGAACGTTCTTAACTGTAAAATAAGGGGTCGTCTTATACACCCATTGGTCTTATACTCTGGAAAATACGGTATAATTTTACCAAGGAGAAAACTACATTGGCATGTCATTAACGCACAAGTCCATAGTTGAACCAACAAACCACTCTTGGTGCTGTATAAGTGTATATATAGCTAATGTATAAAACTATTTTTTCATAGTACTACCATACAATCAATCTTCACTGCCCTAAAATGTTTCTTTTTATTTTGTGGCTTTTGTTTTGTTTGGGGGAGAACCATACCTGCTGATGCTCAAGGCTTACTCCTGACTCTGCACTCAGGAATTACTCCTAAAAGTGTTCAGAGAACCATATGGAATACTAGGGATCAACCCTAGATCAGCAGCATGCAAGGCAAGCCCCTTACCTGCTGTACTATCTCAATCCTATAATTTATAATATATAATTTATAATCCTGTCCCAATCCTATAATTTTTCTATGCACTCTAGGTCATCACTTCTACTATCACAATGTCTGAAAAGCACTTATCTTTTTCATGTCTTCATAATTATGCCTTTTCTAGATACCTAATACTTGGAACCAAAGCATGAGTTTTATTTTCAGATTGACTTATTTCATTGAGGAATGTGTATTTCTGTTCCAAGTATTTTTGTTACTTAAAAAGTCATTTCTTTTAAATGCTGAATATTATTTTATTATCTCAATGAACTAGTTTATTCACTCATTCACTTACTGAAGTAAATCTTCATTGATGTTAAGTTCTGGCAATAACCAGTAAAGCTGCTATAAACATCCTCCAAGAACTTTCTGTGTTGTCATAAGTTTTTCATTCCTTTTGGGGAAATATCATGCAATAATTACATGCAACACATGGTTATCAATAAGCTTAATTTTGTCAGAAAGGACCCAAATGTTGTGTAATATGTCTTGAAAAGTTTGCATTCCCACTAGCAATGTATGGTTCCAGATCTTAGTCAACTTAGTAAATTTGTAGTAAGACATTTCTCTATGCTATCTGAAAGTAGGATGTTTCTATTTGACACAATTTGGTGAATTATTTTGGGGGTCATAGGAACATTAAAAATGTTTCATATAGATTAATAGTAATTGCATTTCCATGCCCCCAAATAATCTACTAAATAGAAATATTCACCTTTCAGGTGACAAGAGAGTCAGTATCTCATTGTTTTAATTCAATTTTATACTAATATATAATATTGAATTTTTTTCAGGTATTCATTTGAATGAACTCATTTTGCCTTTGGAAGGAGTTTGAACTATTTGTCATTTGAGTTATGATTTTATTATTGAGTTCTGATAGTTATCTTTTATATTTTGGATAATTTAAGTTTCTCATCAGAGATATCTTTTACAGTAATTTTTCCCAGTCTGTGGCCTGTCACTGTCATAATTCTCTGGACTTTGACTTTTATAAAACAAAATATTTTATTTTAACTAAATTTCAACATATCAATCATGTCAATTATAATTAATGTAAATTCCTTGATACTATAATCATCTAGGCTTTCTCTTAGGTTACCTTCCAAAAGTTTTAATTTTTATGTATTTGATGTATTTAATGTATGTTTTATTTATGTTTTATATATTTGGTCTGGCATCTTCTTAGTTTATTGCTGTAATATTAAAGTTCAACATATCAGTTATTATTTATATGGGCTTTTGATATTTCAATCACCTAGGCTACCTTCTAGAAGTGTTATGGTTTTGTGTTTCATGCAAAATCTAGCATCTATTTTTAATTAATTATTTGGATGGGCTTAAAATTTATGTCTAAATTTTGCATATAGAAATCCATTATTCCAAAACCATTTTTGAGCAGAGAGGTAATCCTAGATCCATTATTTTATTTGTATTTCTTTTACAAAGGTCAGTTGACTATATTTCTGAAAGCTATTTCTGGACTTTCTAATCTGTTCCATTAATCTTTCTGTCTATTCTTTTGCCAAGATCCTACTATCTTTATTACTGAAACTTAATAGCAAATCTTAAAGTTGGGAATCATTTTTCTAATTCTGTAGTGTGTTGTTTATTTCTGCATTGGCTCAAGATAACTTATACATAAATTTAAGATTTAATTACTGCTCTCTTCCTATAAACCAAGGCTTCAAATCAATGAGAAAGAAAAAGCAGAGGATAAAAGGATTGAGGGAAGAGGGTCATACATCTTAAAAATACTTTGAGAAGTCACTTTCATCTCCTTTATTAAAAGAGATGTGCTAATACATTTTAATTTATTGCCACACTTTCTGATTTTCATGGTTTATAGCAAAGAGGTAGCAAAAACATGCTTCACTCTGGAATGTGTAATATTAAAGGAATCCCTTTTAATTGCTGGTTTTTATTTTGAATAGCAACAATCAGTGTGTTTCATTTTCTCAGAGAAAAATAGTCATTATAAATGAGTTTGTTGGGATTTATTCCCCTTGGATATATGATGGTATGTTTGAAACTTCTTTTCCATAAAAATTTTTTAGGAAATCTCATTCTTATCTTCCTTTGGAAGGGGTAGAGGGAGAGGATGCAGTATGAGTAGTAAAGGAAAAAGAAAAAAAATTTAGGAAATCTATCCTGTCTAACAATAAAGTTGTACGTGAGATAAAAGAGTTAGATTTAAGTGGCATTCTAAAAAATTTTATTTTAAATGGGCTGATACCTTCATGTGATCAATGTCATTAGACATAATTAATATCCTCTAAAAGAGCAGGAGATATACAAAATAAAAGACACACTTTTCTGATACAATAAAAAAAGTTATAAGGTATGATCCAAAATTTATTGACACTAGAGCTAAATTATTGGTGATGAATATTTGTTCAGGATCTAGGAAGGGGTGAATTAAACTCTTCCCTAAAATTACATATTTTAATGTATATTTCTTTTTTGAAAAAAAAATAAGCTCTTTTACCTAACTCTCTTGCCTCAGGTGTCTTAGGGAATCTTTGCTGAATAGAACCATACTATTTATAGGTGATCAATAATATTCTTTGGAAAGAATAGTTCAGTTGTGTTTTTTCTTTTTTTTTTTTTTTTTTTTTGGTTTTTGGGCCACACCCGTTTGACGCTCAGGGGTTACTCCTGGCTATGTGCTCAGAAATCGCCCCTGGCTTGGGGGGACCATATGGGACGCCGGGGGATCGAACCGCGGTCCTTCCTTGGCTAGCGCTTGCAAGGCAGACACCTTACCTCCAGCGCCACCTACCCGGCCCCAGTTGTGTTTTTTCAACTAGCACTTAGCTATGCTTTTGTTTGCCTTGTGAAAACTATGCATTTAATTAGAATCCTTTATAAACTTACTCAAATTTAACAATTAGTAACACTGTATGGGCATTTGCTTCATTACTAGCCCCTTTACATTTTTCCTCAAATGATTTTTAAATTTATTGTTATCATCTGTACATACTCCCCTTCCTTTACCTCCTCTATTTTTTCATCACTGCAATGGCTAGAGGCCACCTATTTGCTTGTCATGGTTGTGCTGGTTTTGGTTTGTTTTCTTGTTTTTTTCAGTTGCGCTCCCACACTCAGTTGTGGTGCATACTTAGCTGTGGTGCATGGGAGCTCAAACAATGTGGCGGTATGAGGTCTCCCCACAAAATAGTAACTAGAATCTCAAGTAGACAGGAAAGAGACTGATCTGCGGACTCACCAATCACCGGATTGCAAGGCAGATGCTCTTACCTCTGAGCTATCCCCAGAACCCAAAATGATAACCGTTTTGAGGCCATAGGTACAATTGATCACAATATGCTTTTAAAAGGCTATGTGTATATTACATCTCTCCCTATATGATATCCAAAAATCAACCTCACACATCACTCCAGTCCCAATTATTTTTTAAATGGTAATTTCCTCCTAAAAAGTTTCTCTTAAAAATCTGAATTATAATTGACACATAATTTTAATACACATTTTGGGTTTGCCACATAACAATTTGATTTTTTACATGCACCAAGAAATAATCACTATATATAACTATATATGTCACATAAATTAGTTTAAAAATGATTTTTCTTCTACTGAAGTATATAATTTTATTAACAAACAGTTCATATGTGTTTAAACATATGTGTTAAACGTATGACAAAACATGGTCAATCAATATCATTTTTGTAAATCCAAAAAGACTCTTGGTTAACTTTCATTTACTGAACCTGGAGCCCATTCTCAAAACTTTAACTTGCATTACTATCCCTTCACATTCCTAATTCTTTTGTAGCTAATTGCTTGTTTTCCATAAAGTCAATATTAAACCTCAAAATGTTATTCATTTTAATACCTTGTAAGTTTCAATCTAGAAAGCTTTTAACCAAATCCCTAAGGCTGAATATTGGCATCCTTTTCCAATAATTTAATGAAATAAATAACAAGAAAAATAGACTTAAATTGAGCTACTAGTTTAAGTCTTGAGGATTCTATTGTTTCTGACTGAGGTTGGACCCAGCTACTATCTTACCTGCAATTGTTTCTGTAAAGGTTTTACTCCAGAGATTGAGATACATTTTTCTTCATCTGAGTCTTCAGCTCCTTGAGATGGTGAGTGTGTGTGTGTGTGAAAGAAAGAGGGAGGGAGGGAGGGAGGGAGGGAGAGAGAGAGAGAGAGAGAGAGAGAGAGAGAGAGAGAGAGAGAGAGAGAGAGAGCATGTGGCATGTGTGTATTTCATGAAGGGAGAGTAAAGAGGAAAAGAAAGAATGAGAACAAGAAATAGAATTCTATAGGTTGTCCCGTTCCCAGTTGTGATTTAAAAAAAAAAATGACATGATTCTTGAATGCTAGTCTATAAAGGGAATGAGATGGTATATATGGAAATGGGAACATTTGGGATGACATCTTTTTGAAAAGAGCAAGTCTAACTATGATAGCCCAACTTACTCTACCTGAATATAGAGAAAGGTTTATCTCTGTCCACTTAAACTTACCAAGGGACATACTATGGTCTTTCTGAGAGCTTTCCATGTCTCTGAAGCTAGAAAGTATTCAAGAATGTTGACTTGACCATCATGTGTGAGAGAAAAAGTGATCTGCAGGAAAAAAGAGGAGAGTGGTTGGCAAGATAGTGCTAAGGAATAAAGAGGAGGTCCAGTCCACCCCCAAACCAACATACAGCAATACCCTGGGTGTTTTACTGGGGCATCTATTTCATTGTCTTGGGCCTGTAAGAACTCATCTTGGCTCCTTCTCTCTCTCTCTCTCTCTCTCTCTCTCTCTCTCTCTCTCTCTCTCTCTCTCTCTCTCTATCTCTATCTCTATCTCTCTTTCTCATGAATTGGTAAGACTCTACTTTTCTTCATTTTTTTTAATATAATTTTTATTTTGATCATAGTGTCTTACATATTGTTGACAATAACATTTTAGGTACATATTTACATAAAATCAGGGGGGATTCCCATCCCCAAATTGTCCTCCCTACCCCTCCATTGTTGTCCTACCTCCCATTTCCTCTTCCCTCACCCCCAGGGCGGCTAGAATATGTGGTCCCCTCTGTATCCAACCCACTACTTAGTAGTCTTGCACCTGTTTGGTCTTGATGCCTCCCTTATCTTCCCCTCTAACTGTAGGCAGGACTAGCTAGTTCAAGTTGCGTGGTTTTGCCTGAGAAGGAGAAGATAAATAAACTGGGGTAAGAGTCTAATACTCCCAAAATGGGTGGAATCCTTCTAGAGGCTCTCATCATCGATTTGGGAGATGAAGGAGAGAAAGAAGGTGAAACACTCCACCAGTACCAAAAAAAGTGTCAATTATCCAGTGAGGACTCCAGCTATATCGATAAGCACCACAAAAAAACAGCCGAAAAACAAAGCAAAACAGACAGACAAACAAACAAACAAAAAACAGAACAAAAACCAACAAACAAAACAAAAACACGCCATGGTCTTGAAATAAGAAACATGGCATAGCACATAACGAGGGAAAAGAAAAGAATAGAAAAAAATAAGTATAATTGGGGACGACGATTTCAATAATCACACCAATAAAAAAGCCCTAGTTTAGGGTTTGAACTATGACTTGCACAATAAGCATGACCCCCAGTCCCAAAGGTCTGACAGAGACAACTGCAACAGAATGGGCCTTCTGGAAGCACAAAGAAAGACGCTAACCTAGGTGCCATCCTAGGTTCAGTGCAAAGACCAAGGTCACCAACCACAGAAGATGGACTAAAACGACACTGAGGTAACAGAACCTCTAGAACCACAAAGACTGACCTCACCATAAGTCCTACCTCAGGATCTGTGCAGATACTGAGACCTCTAAACACAGAGCTCTGAGTGTATCACCCTGGACAGAACAGAAGTCTTCCACACGCCAAAAAACACCACCAGGAGAATAAATGATCCTGAGCAAAGTCTGGAGTGATCCCATGACAGTATACTCCAAGGACGGAGAAACCCCATATTTCTTAGGCCATGTGAATTCCTTTTCGAATGACCCCAATATTTACTGTGCCAGGGCAGGAGGGGAAAAAACAAAAATACAAAAAGTACTTTTCTTCATTTTAAATACAAGAGAACACTTTTTTCTGTTACAGTTCTGGGAATAGAACTACTCTGGAATAGAATTCCACTTTCACTTTTAATCAACATGGAGCAGACAGACATTTGGCTGCTGGGCTTTGCTGATTAGTGGGTCCCTTCTGCTGATTGCCTTGCTGATTTTTGATTGAATTGGTTGTAGGACACATGGTGTTCCATGTCTCTCTTCTTCCTATTATTGACCTGGCTTTTTTTCAAGGTTTAGCTGAAATTCCACCTCTGTGGAGATCTATCTCAGTAACTTCTTCTTCTCTAAACTTCTATATGGTATTATCTATTTCTTTTGCCTGCTATCTGTGCAAGCTATTATAATAGTATTATTTATTGTTGTAGCACTCAATGCCTCTCAAAATGATTGAGATAAAAAAAAACCTTGTCTTATTCCTCTTCTTTTTTTATTTGGGGTGTCACACACAGCAATGCTCAGGGGTTGTTCCCGGACCTGCACTCAGGAATTCTGGTGGGCTCAAAAGACAATATTGGACATGAGGGATCAAACCCTGGTTTGCCACATTCACCTTACCTGCTGTATTACCTCTTTAGCCTTGGCCCCTTCCCTTCAAATCACCTATAACCATATGTCCTCCACAGTGGGATTATGAAAACAAAAGGATCTAGAACCAGATGGGAAAACATTATGAAATTAACTGCATAGCAGTTTCCAAAACATGGCCAGCAGTCTCCCTCACAATGCCCAAAGGAAAGAGCTGATGGTCAAAATACTATACTAAGGCAGTGTTCCAGGCCCTAAGGCTTTCTGAATTTCTCAGCATGGAAGGAAATGGGCATGAAGCCAAGAAGATGTTCCAACTATGCTTATTGTCTGTAGCCTTGTGTGCAAGGGGGACAAGACAACCTCCCTCGTCTGCTGCCCTAGAAAAAGTCAAGGAGAGTATTTTAATGAGACAGGGGTGGGAAAGGAGTAATAGCTAAGGATATTAGGGTAGAAATATACAGGAAATTAAACTTAGTGGATAGAACATGCTTTTATATGTGTTGCATTTATGTCTTCTTAGCATGTTCAATCTCTTCCTCTGGATGTAATTTTTAGTATGAAAATGAGGAGAGAGGTCAGTGAGAAAGCACTGGAAATTAGCATATCTGACCAGTCTGATTCTTTTGACTTAGCTCCTTCATCAGGTAACATCTGTCCTTTCCATTTCTTTGAGATTTTCTTCTTAAGGACTTGGGGATTATTCTTTCCTATAGGGTAAAAAAAAAGTAAAAATAGAAGGCTTTATGATTGAGATGAAAGTGGGATCCCAAACATTGTATTTATTCTATCTCAAAAATAGTATCTCACATAACATGACCACACTGTTTATGGAATATTTTAAAACGATAGTATAATAATAATAATATCCAGAGACAATAGAAACGAGGGTCAGGAGGATCAATCCGTGGTAGGAAACTTACCACAAATAGCGGGGGAGTACAGTTAGGGCAGAGAAGAAACCACTTTATGACGATGATAGTTAGAAATGATCACTCTGAAAAGGGACTGGATGTTCAAAGAAGAAAAAGTTCTATGCATTATTCCCCTTCAGTAATAATATTGCCAATCATAATTTCTAAAAGGAAAAAGAGAGCAGGAAAGAGAAAGAAAAGAAGAAAAAGGAGCAGGAAAAAAAGAGGAGGAGCAGGAAGAGAAGATGATGATGATGATGATGATGATGAAGAAGATGAACGAGGAGGAGGAGAAAGAGAAGGGAATGAGGAAGAGGAGAGGGAGGAGAAGAAGAAGGAAGAGAAGGAGAATGAGAAAAAGGAGGAGGAGATGGAGGAGGGGGAGGGGAGAAGGGGGAGGTGGAGGAGGAAGAGGAGGAGAAGAAATAAGAGAAGGAGAAGGAGGAGGAACAGGAGAATGAGAAGAAGGAGGAAGAGGAGATGAAGGAGGAGATGGAGGAGGAGAAGAATGAAGAGGAGGAGGATATGGAGGAGGAAGAAGAGGAGGAGGAGGAGAACAACAATAACAAGAATGCCCCAGAGGCAGGTAGGGGAGAGGACAGAGAGGAGGATGGGAGAGAAAGTGGGAGATTGGTGATGGAAAATGTGCACTAATTAGTGTGTTATACATGATTAAATTCAATCTTGAACAACTTCGTAACTGTGAGGGAAAATACTACAACTGTATTATGAACAACCTTGCAAACCACAGTGTTCAAATAAAGTAATTTTTAAAAAGAATGATGTTTGGGGCAGAGAAGTTAACAACAGAGATAAGATGCTTGTATTGTATGAGGCCAATCCTGGTTGGATCCCTGACATCATGTATGATCCCTGTGCATTGTCAGAAATGAATACAGAACCAGAAGTAAACCCTGAGCATATTGAATGTGACCCACCATCATCATCTTCCACCATTTCACTCCCCAAACAAGAAGACAATAATAACTGAGTCTCAATCCAGCTGTAGGAACAAAAATGGTTGAAGGTTCTCCTGGCCTAGAAGGATTCTCATTAAATTTATATTATTAGTAGTATCTCATTAGGTACTTAGGATTATGAACTCTGGAATTAGACAACCTGAATTGAATCATGCTGCTGTTTTGACCTTAGGAATATTTTATCTCTCTGCACTCAATCTCTTTATCTTAAAAAAAAGAATGTAATAACAATACATTCTTCACAAGGTGGGTAAGAAGATGAAGTATGCTAAAGTAGGCAACACATTTAGAATTAGACCAAGCACATAAGTGTTTTGTCTAGTGGTTATTATTGATCTTGAGCTACAGACTCACTCCACATGGAGCAAGTAGCAAGCACTAAGCAGAATGGAAAATTTCAATCAGTCTATTGACCAACTGTGAAAAAGAAACTTATTCCCAGCCTTGAGAATAAAGCTGGAAATGTTAGAAAAATTCGATCAGAAGGCCAGAGAGATAGCATGGAGGTGGGGCATTTGCCTTGTATGCAGAAGATCAGTGGTTCAAATCCCGGTACTCCATATGGTCCCTCAAGCCTGCCAGGAGCAATTTCTGAGCATAGGGCCAGGAGTAACTCCTGATCACTGCCAGGTCTGACCCAAAAACAAAACAAAAAAAATTGATCAAGGTTAATTTTAGAGGCATACATCCAGCTCATTTTAAATGAGCTGGAAACATATCAGTAAGACAAGATCTAGAAATTGTAGGCAGATATGAGGATACATCTAGGGCCAAAGGAAATGAAGATGAGTGAAATTGTACCTGGGAGATAACTGACAGGTCTAAAGGACAATGAGTAACAGGGTTCTTTTTAGTTAGTTTTGTTTTTTGTTTGTTTTGTTTGGGAGTTGCATCTAGCAGCGCTCATGGGTAATCCTGGCTTTGCACTCCTGCCAGTACCTGGGACTATATGGAATGCCAGGGATCAAACCAAAGTTGGTTGCATGCAAAGCAAATGCCTTCCCCACAATACTGTTTCTTCAGCCCCTTAAACGGGGTTCTTTCAACCTCAACCATGTCCAGATAGACTGACTCATGACTCCAGTTCACCACCTCGTTATAATAGCATTGCAATTTTGTTCTCCCTTAGTAGAGTTTTACATATGCATTATAGTTAGTTCAGATGAACAGAAGCGAGTTAGTTATATAACCCACACCTGTTCATGATCCACCGAAGACCCACATAAAACCCACCTTGATGTGCCATTAGCCTTTAATTAAGCCTAAACTTCTTGCATAAAAGCAGAACAGTTTAGGCACTGTGGTGTTTACAAGACTTAATAATACAGTTGCATGTTTTCCCACAGTTACATCTCGACATCAACCTACTCCTATTCTTTCTACAGAATACTTTGCTTGAATAAACTTGCTTTGTTGCTGTAAATCATGGTGTGTGTGTGTGTGTGTGTGTGTGTGTGTGTGTGTAAAATCTTCAATTCTTTGCTGTTCAAATACAAGAACCAAGAGCTTCTTGTCATTTCCTAGCCCAACCTGCATAATATTGGTGATAGCCCAGTCACGGGTGGTTCAAGCACAAAAATGTCTCACTCTGAGGTTCATGTAAGAACAACAGTAAGGGCTGCACTTACAGAACTTAGTCTACAGGGTGAGGACACAATATGCAACATATTCTCCAACACAATCTCAAGGACAACAGTGAAGGCCGGCTGGGGCTACCATTTTGTTGAATTTTCCAACAAAAATGTGAGGACTCAAGAGGAAAGGATCAAGGATAAAGATGACCAATGAATCATTGAATGATGATGACAATGACAATGACCATGAATCATCATCCCAGTTGAAGGTTTTCATGAGAGTTTAACTCTGACCTGGGTGCCCTAGTTTACTATGACAAGACAACAGAACCAGATAGACACTGTAGGCCAAGTCTAGAAAAATCTACCATCCCCCCAAAATTTACATTGACTACCTACAAAGGCAAGTTCTCTTGACTTTGATAGAGAGCTGGTTGCTTCTACTCACTCTTTGGGCTGGTGTTCTAAAACTGTGAGGTGAGAAATTATTTGATGATAAATGTCACAATTTGATCCCCAATTCTCAACGTGAGGCAATTCAAACATTCTATTGCTTTTCAATTCAGATCTGACAAGTTTTGAAAGAAATAAAAATAAAAACTCCTACTCCTTGAGAGAGCTGGTAATATAGGGAAGATGTAGCGAGCAAAGTCTGAATAGATAGAATCCATTTTTGTACATTTCATTTATTCCCTTAGAAAGACAACTGCAGGCTGAATCCTTTCTTTTCTCTTGGGTGAATGCTAAGAGGTCTTGGAAAATAAACATGCTGTGCCCCAGTCGAAAACAGCTTTATTCTACTCTTTTCTCTGTCCTTTTCGGGGAGGAAAAAAAAAATCACAATTTTAATTAGATGGTGGAGGAGGGGTGTATATTCTGCCTTTCCAAATTGTAGCTTTACAAATGGAGTCAGAGGGGCCAGCCACAAGGGGATGAAGGACTTCAGCTCGGAGCTGCTGCACCTGCAACAAGCAGTACGGCGCCCACCATTTCAATTTCATGAAATTGAATTTACCCACAGTGATAGATGCTTAGGAAATCAAGAACCCTGAAGCAGCACTGTGCTTAGCGCATGCGCACGCATGCACACACACACACACACACACACACACACACACACACACACACACCACTGCTTTATGCTTTTTTTTCTTAACCTTCCTCTGGTCAAAGAAGGAAAGACACACACCTAATAGAAACTTTCCTTCCTCTGGGCTTTTAAAGAGCCTGTTGGTTGCCTGTCTCCTGGAAAGAATCAGTATCATCATTTTCACAGCATCTGGAAGTAAGCAGGTGCCCAGAGGGAGGGAGTTTCAAGAAGACTAAACAGAGCAAGAGTTTCACCTCCAGATGGAATCAGTGGTTCTCTGGTTCCAGGGCAGCTGGCAGCCTGCATTCCGGCTCCTCCATACTCCCCCATGAAAGAAACTGGAAGGTGGAGATGAGGGAAGAGCAGAGGCAGTCTGCCAGACTCTGGGACTAAACATTTCCTGGACTGTTACTTCTTTTGAGTACCTACCCAGAAAATGTATGCTTTCCTGTGTGTGTGTGTGTGTGTGTGTGTGTGTGTGTGTGTGTGTGTGTGTGTGTGTGTGTTTGGGGGGGGGGCACATACGGCAGCGTTCAAGGTACTCCTGTGTTCAAAGTTTTAAAATCCTTAGGATCAGAGCGATAGCACAGCAGTAGGGCATTTGCCTTGCACACAGCCAAAGTTCAATCCCCTAAGGCAGGTTCAATCCCCCGCATCCCATATGGTCCCCTGATTCTGCAAGGAGTGATTTCTGAGCACTGCTAGGTAGCCCCCCAAAAGTAAGCAAAGTTTTAAAATTCATTCTAAGGTGCAGGAAATATTTACAGCAGGTCAGGTGCTATCTTTGTGCAAGTGGATGACTTGTTGGGAGTAGAAGATGAAAGAGGAAAAAACATTTTCACAGAGGAAACAACTTGGGAAGGGGGGGGGTTTCCTTGGTGGTGACAATCACTCTAAGCATGGAAGATAATCCCAGTGGCCAGATTGCTGAATGACATAGAGGGGAGACTAAAAGGGCTTTGCATCATATGTTAAGGATTTAGGTCTCATTCTTAGAATCAATGGAAAACCTTTGAAGATTCTTGTATGAGGATAAAGGGAGAAAGACTGGTCATCAGCAGAGCATGTTCTGCTGTAATAAGAATAGATTAGGAGGAGGAAGCCTTCTCTAGCAATCCAAGAGGGTGTATTCGGACGGTTTGTCATTGGGGGTGCCAAAAATAAAGAATAAAATGAAAAAAAAAAAGAATAGATTAGAGGTGTTCAGTTTTTAAGACACCTAGACAAAATATATGGTGGCTCATGCTTAGCTCTGACCATAAATATACAAAAATGTGAATAGGACTTAGATGACTTTAAGAACAAAGGATAGGGGCCAAAAAAGATAGTACCGCGGGTATTGCCTAGAACACAGCTTATCCAGGTTCAGTATCTGGAATCCCATGTGATCCACCCAGCATCCTCAAAAGTAATTCCTGAGTGCAGAACAAGGAATAACTTCTGAGCATCACTGGGTATAGCCCTAAAACTACAAAAAAAAAAAAAAAAGCAATGGATAAGTATATTTGAACTATACAGCTCTGATTCTCAATTTTTATCACTTTATCAATAAGAAAGCATTTCATTTTTGAAATTTTAGGTACCATAGTTCATATACTGTTAAATGATAGTTTTATGCATAACCCAATCTGTCACTACACCCTCCCTCAAAGGGTCCATTTCCCACCAGATTATACTAGTAATCCACCCTCCCCCCAGTTCTAATCCCTTCTCTCTCCCCTGTTGTAAGATTCCCATTGAAGACCTGTTCTGCTTCTCCTGCCTTTGGGCACTTATTATACCCTTACTGTGTTTCTTTGTAAACTCACACATGACAGTTATCATTCACTTTCTGTCTGACTAACTTCACACAATATAATACTCCCCAGATCCATCTACTTAGGATCCAACTGAATAATTTCATCTTTCCATATAACTGAGTTGTACCATAGTTTCTTTGTCCAGTCACTTATTCTTGAACACATTGTTTGTTTCCAGATTTTAGCTATCATGAACAGCACTTGCAACAAACATATGATTGCAAATGTATGTTCTGAATAGATTTTCTTGGCTCTTGGGGTATATAACATAAAGTAGAATATGATGATGTGAGAGTTCAATTTTTAGTTTGTTGATGAGAATTTGTGTTATTTTTTTAAAAAGGTGGACCAGTCAACATTCCCACTAGCAGTAAGTGAGGGTCCCTATTCCTCCACATCAGTGCCAGTACTATATGTTTTGTTCTTTATGATTAATATCACTGATGTGAGGTTAATTTCACTGATGTGAAATAATACACATTTCTTTTTATTAATATCTTTATTTAAACATCTTAATTGCAAATATGAATGTAGTTGGGTTTCAGTCATGTAAAGATCACTCCCCCTTCACCAGTGCAACATTCCCATCACCAAAGTCCCAAGTCTCCCTCCTCCCCATCATACCCCCACCTATACTCTAGACAAGCTTTCTACTTCCCTCATTCATTCACATCATTATGATAGTTCCCAGTGTAGTTATTTCTCTAACTGCACTCCTCACTCTTTGTAGTAAGCTCCGTGTTGTGAACTGGACCTTCCAGCCCTCCTCTCCTTTGTCTCTGAGAATTATTGAAAAAATGTCTTTTATTTTTCTTAAAACCCATAGATGGGTGAAATTATTCTGCATCTATCTCTCCCTCTGGCTTATTTCACTCAGGGTAATAGATTCCATGTACATCCATCTATAGAAAAATTTCATGACTTCATCTCTTCTAACGGCTGCATAATATTCTATTGTGTATATCTACCACAGTTTTTTTAGCCATTCATCTGTTGAAGGGCATCTTGGTTGTTTCCAGAGTCTAGCTATTGTAAATAGTTCTTCAATGACTATAGGTGTGAAGAAGGGATTTTTGTATTGTATTTTTGTGTTCCTAGGGTATATCCCTTGGAGTGGTATAGCTGGATCGTATGGGATCTCAAATTTCAGTGTTTGGAGGAATCTCCATATCACTTTCCATAAAGGTTGGACTAGACAGCATTCCCACCAGTAGTGAGTAAGAGTTCTTTTCTTTCCACATAACCTCCAGCACTGCTTGTTCTCATTCTTTGTGATATGTGCCAATCTCTGTGGCATGATGGTACCTCATCATTGTTTTGATTTGCATCTCCCTGATGATTAGTGATGTGGAACATTTTTTCATGTGCCTTTTGGCCATTTGTATTTATTCTTTGAGGAAATGTCTGTTCATTTCTTCTTCCCATTTTTTGATAGTGTTATATGTTTTTTTCTCATTAAGTTCTGTCAGCATCTTGTATATTTTGGATATTAGCCTCTTATCTGATGGATATTGGGTGAATAGTTTCTCCCACTCAGTAGGTGGCTCTTGTATCCTGGGCACTATTTCCTTTGAGGCTCAGAAACTTCTCAGCTTAATATATTCCCATCTGTTTATCTCTGCTTCCACTTATTTTGGAGAGTGCTGTTTCTTCCTTAAAGATGCTGTTAGTCTCAATGTCATGGAGTGTTTTACCTATGTGTTGTTCTATAACCTTATGGTTTCAGGTATGATATCAAAGTCTTTAATCCATTTGGATTTTACCTTCATACATGATGTTAGCTGGGGGTCTGAGTTCACTTTTTTGCAAGTGGCCAACCAGTTGTGCCAACGCCACTTGTTGAAGAGGCTTTCCTTGCTCCATTTAAGATGTCTTGCTCTTTATCAAAAATGAGGTGAATGTATGTCTGGGGAACATTCTCTGAGTACTCAAGCCTATTCCACTGATCTGAGGGTCTGTCTTTATTCCAATACCATGCTGTTTTTATAACTATTGCTTTGTAATACAGTTTGAAGTTGGGGAAAGTAATGCCTCCCATATTCCTTTTCTCAAGGATTTCTTTAGCTATTTGAGTGTGTTTATTGTTCCAAATGAATTTGAGAAGTGTTTGATCCACTTCTTTAAAGAATGCCCTGGATATTTTTAGAGGGATTGCATTAAATCTGTGCAATGCTTTGGGGAGTGTTACCATTTTCATGATGTTGATCCTGCCAATCCATGAGCAGGGTATGTTTTTTGTTTGTTTGTTTTTTTTCATTTTTGCTTATCCTCTCTTATTTCTTGGAGCAGGGTTTTATAGTTTTATTGTATAGGTCCTTCACGTCTTTGGTTAAGTTGACTCCAAGATATTTGAGTTTGTGTGAATGGGGTTGTTTTCTTAATGTCTATTTCTTCCCTATCATTATTGATGTATAAAAAGGCCATTGATTTCAGTGTGTTAATTTTGTAGCCTTCCACATTGCTATATGCATCTATTGTTTCTAGAAGCTTTTGGTAGAGTCTTCAGGGTTTTCTAAGTATAATATCATGTCATCTGCAAACAGAATACACATTTCTTGAATGCCCTTCATGTAATAAGTACCAGCACAGTTCTAACTAGAAAACTTTGCAAACTCCCATTTAACAACAGTCAATAGTGGGCTTTGGAGCCCAATGGATTGTTTTTTCACTTCAATTATGCTCCTTACGAGACACCCAAGGTAGCACAGAGATCTGAACAATTTTCATAAATAAATGTAATAGTGATCTCAAAGATGAAATGAGCCAGTTCATGTCAAATAAGTGATGATAACATGGAGAACATTTTTGATAAATGATACCAATTTTCTTTATTCATCAAGCAATTGAGTATCAAAGTTGGTTTATTTGCAAATGTAATGATGGTCCTATTCCTATTATTCAGAGATAATTAATGAAGATTCTGTTCCCATCATTCTGGAGTTATTAATGACAGTCATATTTTCATTCTTGAGATATTTTTTAACTAATAGTTTAAAACTGCATAATAAGAAAGTTACAACCAAGAACTTTCTCGTGGGAATAGCTGGATTCTGATTACAACTGATGGGTTTAGCCTGTCTGGTTAGACCGCCCTCAAGAAGGTAGAATGTCCCCCTTTTTTTCTTTTTTTTATTATATTTTAAATTAAGAGCTCCCACCCTTTTCATGGAACCTTGGGATGCAGGTTACTTTGCTTTACCACATATTTCTGCATTTTTCTACAATACTAAAAAAAAAGGAAAAAATAAAGTCTAGGGGTCAGGTTCCAACTGATCTCAGATGCATTGGTGGGGAAAAAATAAGGACAGAACTAAATATCCAAGCCAAAGTCAATGACAATAGAATCAATAGACCTGGGGCTGGTGAGGTGGCACTAGAGGTAAGATGTCTGCCTTGCAAGCGCTAGCCAAGGAAGGACCTAGGTTCGATCCCCTGGCATCCCATATGGTCCCTCCAAGCCAGGGGCAATTTCTGAGTGCTTAGCCAGGAGTAACCCCTGAGCATCAAACGGGTGTGGCCAAAAAAAAAAGAATCAATAGACCTAAACTTTAACAATTTAAACTTAAAGGGGTCTATTACACTGACAGGCCAGGGAGCAAAGGGTGGTGGTATCAGATGCACTCTGGGTCCATTAGTGGAAAGAGGAGGTTGACATTGGTGGTGGGAAGGGCCCTTACTCATTGTATATCTGAAATTCAACAATGAAGGATTTTGTAGATCACAATTATTTCAATAAAAATTTAAAAAAAGAAGGCATAATCATCTCTGTTTAGATGTCTAAACATGTCTCTGCCTCCCCAGTGCAATTTCTCTTTCTTGAAGTGTACGCTAATCAATATTTTTTGGCTTTGACTCTGAGAAAAAAATATTTTAATAGCCTGACACAGCTAACATGTAATTCTTATTTCAAAGACACTCTTTTAAGGTTGCATCATGTAAATTGTCACTGGCTGGCCATTCATCCTAAAAGTGGATTCAACCTATATTGAACACATCTGACCCCAGATATATCAAATACTGTAGAAATTATTTATAACATAAATTATCTTAAGCAAGTATCTCCTTATTCATCATCTGTAAGTCTCATTCTGTTTTGTTTGTGGGTTTGATATATGGCCCACACCAGTGATGCTCAAAGGCTATTCCCAATAGTGGAATAGCTCAGATTTCCTTTATCAAAGTATGTATTCAGACTTTTGAGTTATTTCTCTAGCCCTGTAAGAACCTTATTCTTAGGAAGTGTCCCAATTAGGACTGATAATAATAGATTTGTTTACTCAAAGATAATTATGAACTGCTTACACTCTAAATCCAGTTTGGTACTTCATACATGTT
Organism: Suncus etruscus; assembly: GCF_024139225.1. Taxonomy (NCBI): domain Eukaryota; kingdom Metazoa; phylum Chordata; class Mammalia; order Eulipotyphla; family Soricidae; genus Suncus; species Suncus etruscus. The sequence goes on from NC_064853.1 coordinate 12,739,437, forward strand.
AGATTACAACTTGTTTTATACAAAGCAAAGGCCTTCTCCTGGCTTCCTGCTTCCCTTCCCCCTCCCTCCTTTTGATATGTAAAAGATTTATCTAGACTGGACTAGCTTGAGATAGGTTTTTTTTGTCTATCACTCTCTAACCTTCTCCCGTGTTGTGGATTGAGTTGAAATAAAAGGAGGTCAATTTGGCTCAGGACCATGAGATTGAAAGCCTCCAGACCCTGTGCTTTTCACTCTTATTCTTGGTTTGGCTTATTTCGTGCGGTGACCATGCTCCAGACCCATTCTCCTGGTGATGGATTACAAGGAGTGGAGCCTTAAACATTACCCATAGAAATAATTAGCACTTATGTGCAGATTACTAATGATTTGGAGCAACCTTCTGCCCAGATACAGGATTAAGTTGAGCAACATTGTTGAACAACTGGTTGAAGTTACACTCTCTTTTTTAAGCAAGAAATCATTGAAGTAGATAAGGAGGTAACGATGAAAAAAGCTTCCTCCAGCAACTCTTATTTAGTTTCAAGGTTCTTAAAAATATTTGTGTGCTACTGCATGACCACATAAAATATTACAGTAAATAACAGAGAATTTTACTATAACAAACATTAAGAAGTTTTTGAGAGGCTAAAATAATAGTGTAGGCAGTAGGGCACTAGCCTTGTATGTGGCCTACAGAAGTTCAATCCCTGTCAATGGCCCCCTGAGTGCACTAAATGTGATCACTGAGTATAGAACTAGAAATAAGCCCTGAGCACTGAGAGGTGTGGTCCAGTCTCCCAAATTTTAATAAATTAAATTAAATTTGAAGATTTTGAAATTCCTAGGGAGTAAGATTGCTTATATTAGCAGCGACTACTTATCAGAATAAAGAAATTAAATGGAGGTGACGGGCAAAGGAACACATTAAGCGATAAAACTCAGAGGGAAAAAAAAATATCTTCTGGAGGAAGGAAACATTTACTTATTTTATAAGGATGACATTGGTTTCCAACATTACAAATATTTTAAAAGTAGAAGTTCACACTACATTAAATGAATGTTACTATACCACAACCAGAACCAAAATCTACACATACACACACACACACACACACACACACACACACACGCACGCACACACACACACACACACACACACACACACACACACACACACACACCATCCACAGGACACCCTACACTCTTTACTTCTATTTACCACCTTCTTATGTTATCTCAGCTCTGCAGTCAAAATCCAAGAGTTCGTTTTGGTTTGTTTTTTGTCAATCTGTTTGTTTTCTTTATACCCACCGAGTGAGATCATCCAGTATTTCTTTTTCCAGCTGATTTATTTAACTTAATATGACACCATCTAGATCTATCCATGTTGAAACAAAAGGAAAATTCTAACATTTTCTCTTATGGAACAGAACACTTCTTTTTATACAGTGGATGCACATATCCATTGTTGAACACTTACATGTCAAAAGGAATATCTATCATGCAAATTCTACAGTAATCTTCATTTTCTTTACATAATTTTAACAACTAATTTTAGAGTTAAGCAAAACGTTACAATTTATGACTGGCAGGTGGCATATAGATATCATACCATACCCAATTTAAAAAAATGTTTTTAGTACCTAACATAATGTAATTTCCAGCATGTTTAATTTTATTCTGCTTAATTATTGTTTTGGTTTTGGATCACATTCAATGAAGCTCAGGAGTTACTCCTGGCTCTGTACTCAGAAATTGCTCCTGGTGGTACATGGGAAACCATATGGGATTCTGGGAATTGAACCCAAGTCAGCCAAGTGCAAGACACTTGCCCTACCTGCTGTACTATAGCTTCTGGCCCTATTGATCTAAGCCCGCAGGCCACATATTGTATTTGTATCTGTTTTGTTTCTTCATTGCAAAATAAGATATATGCAGTGTGCATAAGAATTCGTTCATAAGTTTTGTTTTTACTATAGTCAGACCCTCCAATGGTCTGAGGGACAATGAACTGGCCCCCTGTTTAAAAAGTTTGAGGACCCCTGACCTAAGTTTTATCATTTGAGTTCCTTCTATTGATTTTTCCTTGTATTGTTTCTTTTAATGTTTCTTGTGTATCCTTAAATGTATAATAATTCCTCCTTTTCCTCTTTTTGATATCATTTAGTTGTAGAAAACTATTTCATTTGTCATATAAAAATTTACATAGTTTAATGTTTTGTTGTTTTTGATTTGGGGCCACACCTGCCTATGCTCAAAATTTTCTTCTGGTTCTGTCCTCAGGGATCACTCCTGGTGGTACTAAGGAGATTACATAGGGGTGCCAGGGACTGAACTCAGGTAGTGTTGTTGGGCCGTAAGGTAGTACATGAACAAGCCAAATACCCTACCCACTGTACTATATTGCTCTAGCCCCACATACCATAGATTTGACTGACTTCATCTTCATAATATTATTTGTAATCTTCCTCTTTGCTCCTCTATACCCTGTAATTCTTTGTCATTTGAGGTTAATGTGAAAGTCAGTAAAACCAGGCAGAGAACCAGCTGCTTATTTTTGTAAATAATTTTGGTCACTGCCATGCTAATTTACTTCTTAATTTTCTATACTGCTTATAATAGCAGAGTTAAATAGTTATGAAAAAGACCATTTTTTCTATAATACTGAAAATATTTATTATCTGACCCTTCAAGAAGAAAACATTGCTAATTGAATAATTGAGTTTTATGCCGACATATTCATCCACACACATACAACACTCACAACCACTACATCTTTATCAACACCATACACAATTTCACCACCACCACCATATTTACACATCACTACTACCATCATTCACACACTCCACCATCATCATACCCCTATATTCTCATACATACAAACAGAACATCAGCATCACCACTGTACATACATATTCACTCATACAACACTACCACTACTTTACAATATATTCATATAGACACCAATTCCAACTGCTGGGTCCCGTTTACTCCTTTAGTGGTTATTTGTGTATGTGCAAAGAGCTCCCAGAATGAGAAATTGATTCCCATCCCCTTATCCCCTTGTAGGGAGAGGAGATCTTGGTAATATTTATCCGCAGCAAATAATCCACACAGACAGGAGGGTAAAGGGATAAAAAAGGTTGAGTGCAGAGAGTCCTTTGTCAGCCTACTACCAGCTCCAAAAAACATCTGGAGCCAGCCAGTAAACTCTTCCAAAAGCCCTGAACACCTTGATCCTCAACTGTTTATTCAGCTCTCAACAGAGCCCCCACCTGAAAGGTCAAGGTGGGAAAACAGGCAAAGAATAATCTTTTTTTTTTTTATTTAACCAACTTTATTACATACATGATTGTATTTGGGTTTCAGTCATGTAGAGAACACCACCCATCACCAGTGCAACATTCCCATCACCAATGTCCCAAATCTCCCTCCTCCCCACCCAACCCCCGCCTGTACTCTAGGCAGGCTTTCTATTTCCCTCGTACATTCTCATTATTAGGATAGTTCAAAACGTAGTTATTTCTCTAACTAAACTCACCCCTGTTTGCGATGAGCTTCATGAGGTGAGCTGTAACTTCCAGCTCTTTTCTCTTTTGTGTCTGAAAATTATTATTGCAAGAATGTCTTTTATTTTTTTAAAACCCATAGATGAGTGAGACCATTCTGCATCTTTCTCTCTCTCTCACTCTCTCTCTCTGACTTATTTCACTCAGCATAATAAATTCCGTGTACATCTATGTATAGGAAAATTTCATGACTTCATCTCTCCTGATAGCTGCATAATATTCCATTGTGTATATGTACCACAGTTTCTTAAGGAAATGTTTTCCCATACAACACCCAACTATTACTACTATCACCACTGTGTAGCAGCAATATTAACACTCTAGTGTTATTCACAAGAGAGTAGCTGCTGATTTTCTAGATGGATATGGACCTGAGGATTCCAAAATGACCAGAACACAGTCACAAATTTCAAATTAGGAAAGTAGGTATTCCTAGTTAATTTCCAAGTTAATTCCAAATTCTCAACTCCAGTGAGAATCAGGATCAAACACACAGCAAAACTTTTCAAGACAGACTATCTGAAGATCCTATTGAAATGGAAAGAATGAGGTCAAGTCTTATTTCACTATATTTTTCTCATCCAACTGCTCTGACTGTGGGTGGCGCAGAATCTTGTTAGCTATGAAATTGTTCATAACATCCCAAGAGAAGCAGCACGAGGCTCATGAATGGTGTTTTCTTAGGTCTAGTTTCTCATTAAGCTTTATTAAGATTTTTATTAAGCTTTCAAAAGCCCATGACAGCACTACTGACAAGTGCTAAGTAGTATGATGAATGTGGTTATTTGCCCACTGTTGCACTTTCTTTTCATAATTGTGGTGTCTTCATCTGAAATTTAATAGATAGCATAGCAAGCCATGTATCTGATTATCATATCGATAGGCCATGATTTTCACAAATCCTCAGATAATAGTAGAGCTGGGAGACATACGGCCACTTACATGGTCAAATCCCTGCTTGGAATAGTTATCAATCCTGCAAGAATAAAGTGCATCACACATAGCTTAGAGTTTGAAAGATGAGCTGGATGGTGAGGGTCAGGACAATCATCTACAGCCACATGCTCAGAAGAAATCACATGTAGCTTGATGCTCTGTTATTGTTGTCTTGAGATTTTTAATAATGTTTGTAACAAGAAACTTACCTTTTCAGATTTTCACTAAGCCTCACAAATTACAAAGCAGTTTTATGTCTGTTAGAAACAAAAATTCAATGAGATTAGCCCCAAGAATACCACTGAATTCTCTCTCTCTCTCTTTCTCTCTCTCTTTCTCTCTCTCTCTCTCTCTCTCTCTCTCTCTCTCTCTCTCTCTCTCTCTCTCACACACACACACACACACACACACACACACACACACACACACACAGCAGATCATGTTTGTTCCCACAGCACGGGTACTGATGTTGCTAAAGATCACAGTTGACTGAGCAAGCATATCGCATATCACTCCATCCTTCAGCTAGTACTGGGCAGACCTAGGTATACTTCCTGTCACTGTAGCATCCTAGCATTCAATGCCACATTCCTCTGTGAAGGTCTTTCCTGCCAGAGACATTAGCAAAGACTGTTCCAACTCACCAAGAAGCTTCAAAAACCTTTGTAATTCAATTTAAAGATGGTCAAGTTTCCTTCCTTTATTGCCTAGAACTAAGTGATCCCCATTAATCTACCTGGAGATCACTTATGTGCCTTCTGAGAGGTTAATTTTCCTAAGTTTCCCAAACTCCTATGGTTTCCCTATCGGTACAACTTTTCTCAACATTTACATACGTACAGTTTTTTTTCTTCTCTAACCCTGACATGACACACCATCACTTCAGAACTGGCAGACTTCAAAGGACAGCTATTTTTGGCTTAAAAATTTTTGGCTATTTTGGCTATAGAGAGGAAGTGTTCTTCACTCAACTATGGTATATATAAGAAGCCACAATGAGGAGTTTGTATTTCCAGAGCAGAACTGGAACTTAAGACTTTCATTAAATGAAAAGTAAGACTTTTATTTAGAAATAATACAGTCATTAATCTCCTATCTGGACACTATGTGGACATTACCATTTGGTACCACTGAGCATCACAAAAGTTTCACTGGAAACTGGGATCCTATAAGGAAGCTGTGATGGTAAGACAGACATATGATCTGGTATAACAAGTATATTGAGTGGCTATATGCTACCTAGAAGATTTATATGGTACCACTAGAGAAGCAAGAGCTGAAAAAGACACATAGGGTTTTGACCTGAACATCTGGATAAATAACTTAGACTTTTTACATGACCTTTTGCTCACACAAAGAACACAGGAGAGGGAGACTGGCAGGAGAAACGATGATCTCAGTTTGGGGTGTTTGTGTTTAATGAAGCAGAAGAATGTTTAGGCACATATTGAGCTGAAACCATGTATCCCCCATTCCAACACAACGTATTCAATGCTGACTAGTACAGAGAGATCCAAAAGGCAGTAAGACAAATGGGTCTGGCACCGAGGAGAAATGCCTGGGATAAAACGTAAGTGCTTATGCACAATATAACACTGTTAGTTATAGAACTGGATGAACTATTCCAGGGAAAGTGTGTTGATTGAACAAATTAAAAGGTCTCGATCAGTGGTCTAAGAGGCTTCAAGGTCAAGGAAGAATTTTTATTAGAGGTCTAGAAATACTAGAAGAGTATGAGTGAATGTATGTGAGGGAATATTCCATGAGAGTATAATAGGAACTAAGATGGCTGATAACCTGTCTAATAGACAAAAACATTGTCAAGAGCCATATGTTTGAGCCAGAGCAATAGTGCAAGAGTTAGGCCACTTGCCTTGCATAAAGCTGTCCTAGCTTCAATCCTCAACCTCCCATCTAGTCCCTGAAGCCTGCCAGGAATAAGTAATTCCTGAGTGGAGAGCAAGGGTAACTTGTATAAGATTGATAAGATGATACCCAGCTATTAACCCAAAACAAAGATGGTCTCCATCTTCCTCTTTCCTTTAAACCTATCCCTTTGATATGTAAAAGCCCACCTAGATTACTCAGCCTTCCCTCTCCTGATGCAATTGGTACTGAGAGAATAAAAAAAAAAAAAAGTCCATTTGGCTTAGCTCACAGAGAGACCACATGCTAGAAGCAAATTGACTCCATGATTCTTTCATGACTAGCTTGGTTTATTAATTTTTCACTGCTA